>NW_026460120.1:0-27088 GCF_021730395.1 Mercenaria mercenaria | reverse complement strand
ATATGTCTGGTTCTTTTATCATCCAAAAAACTTAAAACTTACCCATTATGGTATGACCGGCCGGTTAACAGTATTTAGATTCTTTACAGTTACAACTGTCTTGAACATTTAAGCTCTATGTCTAAATCGGAGACAATTTTATTGTAATTAAATGTAACATTTCTAACTGGTTTATTATATTTGTAACAGATAATAGGTGTTTCCGAATTCTTGAAACATTTAGGAATAGAATTGACTACCGATCGGTCTCGAAAAATACTAGGTAAATCAATAAACTATATTCCTTTATTAAGGAAAGATAATTTTAGAAACGGATTCAGGATCAAAATATGAGGCATTAGAAAATGTTACGTATAACTTTGAATCAGAGACGCAGCTTCATAAAATGGATGTGTACGTATAAAAATATCATCAGCTTCTTGATCAATTTTCAATGTAAAAGAAGGGACCCCTTGGGCGTGGCATATATTGACACCAGGGTCATGATTTGAACAATTTTGGAAGAGAACTACTAGAGCATGCCACATACTAAATGGCCTGATGGTTTAAGACAAGATTTTTTAAAGGTGTTTCCCTATACAAGTCTATTTAAACCTTGTGCCCCGGGATGGGGCCAGGTTTAACCAAACGCGGATTATTTGAACAATTTAGGTAAAAAACTACTACACGATGCTACATACCAAAGCCCCAGGCCATGAGGGTTTGTACAAAGAGTTTCAAAGTTTTCCCAATATAAGTTTATATAAATCATGTGACCCCCACAGCGCGATCATATTCAACACTAGAGGGATAATTTTAACAGTCTTGGTAGAGGACTACTAGATGATGCTAGATACAAAATATCAAAGCCCTAGGATCTGTAGTTTTGGACAAGAAGATTTTCGAAGTGTTTCCCTATATAAGTCTATATAAAGCATGTGACCCCCAGGGCGGGATCATATTTGACCCTAGTGATATTATTTGAACAACATTTGTAGATGCCCACTAGATTATGCTACATACCAAATATCAAAATCAAAGGCCCTGTGGTTTTGGACAAGAATATTTACAAAGTTTTTCCCTATATAAGTCTATATAAAGCATGTGACCCCCAGGGCGGGATCATATTTGACCCTAGTGATATAATTTGAACAACATTTGTAGATGCCCACTAGATTATGCTACATACCAAATATCAAAATCAAAGGCCCTGTGGTTTTGGACAAGAATATTTACAAAGTTTTTCCCTATATAAGAATAATATACTAAATGATGCTACATACCATATATCAAAGCCCTAGGCCCTGTTTTTTTGGACACGATCATTTTCAAAGTTTTTCCATATATAAGTCTACATGAACCATATGACCCCCAGGGCGGGATCATATTTGATCCTAGGGGAATAATTTGAATAATCTTCGTAGAGGACCAGTAGATGATGCTGCATACCAAATATCAAAGCCCTAGGCCTTGTGGTTTTGGACAAGAAGTGAGCGAGTGAATTGGGTTTTACGGCGAATCGACACAAAATGGTCATATATCGCCGAGAAGAAGTTATATTGAAAACGCCAATTGTAAAGCATACCTTAAATCATTTATGTAAATATGTAAAGCATATCTAAAATAATTTATGTAAAAATGTAAAGCACATTATGTAAAAATGTAAAGCATATTTAAAATCATTTATGTAAAAATGTAAAGCATATCTAAAATCATTTATGTAAAAATGTATATACGTATGTGTTAAAATATCAGCTGCAAACATAATAATATTGCAAAAGATGTGAATAAAAATATGAAATGTCAGATTTTTTTGATAAATTCCTATCTGCTTTAAAAACGATAATATATTTCCGACTGAAACTTTTTGGACAAGAAGAGTTTAAAAGTTTTTCCTTGCAGTTGCCATGGCAACCAGAGTTCTGTATGGAATTCAAAACAAAATCTTTGAACAAATTTTAAAGAAGACTATTTAAGATATATCCCTGTAAAGTTTCATGAGAAATGGCCTGGTGGTTTAGGAGAAGATGTTGTTTAAAGGAAAGTGTGGACGGGCGGACGCCGGACGGTGAGCTTTGTGCTCGGGTCAGCTAAAAAGCTGGCAGTATATTCCTAAGAACATACAAACCTATCATCACAAGAGAAGTTAAGGTAAATAGCCTAACACTTTCCTTACCGGGTCAGCTTTGTCAAAAGGAAATGACTGCACTAGTACAGCATTAGTTTGCGAGATGTTATTAACAACATATTGTTATTATAATTGTATTTAATTACCGTTAACAAAGTACCACAGTACCCTTAGAAATTAAAACAATATTTATATGTAATATGGAACAAAGCAAACTTACAATTGAGACAATTTTATATCCAACGTTTGCAAGTGAAGCTGAACGTCCGAATGCAAGAGGATATATTTCGAGATTAACTTTTCTAAAAATAACAAAAAAGTTTACATTTCAAATCTGAAAGTTCCTACCCCATCGATTTCGTTGTAGTTAATATTTATATTAAATATTTACAAGAAAGCATTCAGCCGTTGCGAGATTACAAAATTAATATGAAATTAAGTAAGCTAAACTGTATTATTGCTCACAGTGATATTATCCCGTGACAATGTAAACATGTAGATAAAGCCCGATAACATAGTTGGGCGCAATATTGGTACTAATCCCAATTTGAACAACTTTGGTAGAGGACCAACCAAGGAACATCATTGCCAAGTTTCATCAAAATCCATTCAGTGGTTTTGCAGCAGATATTGATGACGACGGACGACCTGACGAACGGATACATGACGGACATAGCATGATCACAAAAGCTCATCATGAGCACTTTGTGCTCAGATAAGCTAAAAAGTGGAAAACCACAGGTCGCCCAGCACGACATAAACGAAAATGTTGAGCCTTTTATGGACGGTAGTGGAAATGCAAGCTACGGTCTACGGCCTCTAGCTCCGGGTTGAGCAGAACTCAACATTTACACATGTTATAAGTACGATAATATAAAGAGGCATCCGAAGATGTATTCATACGGCGGTACACTTGACTGAACAATTGTTGAGAAAGACGTTAAACCCGAACACACAACACACAACAACAACACATGAAACTTTAAATTATTCAGTTATGCACAGATGGCAATTCCATGGAAAGCGGCGGCGTATGGTCCCCATATGAAATAATGGCCCAACACACACACTGATCAGTGTCCTAACTGACGCCTTACGATGAAAGTAGTGATTAACAGTGGTACCAGTCTACAACAGTGCACAGTTTGAATCACTATTACAGTTCGTGACATAATAGTGATAACAGTTCGTGACAGCCCGCCCGCTTAGATCAGTAGGTAGAGCGTTGGCCTACGGATCGCGGGGTCGTGAGTTCGATCCTCGGGCGGGGCGTATGTTCTCCGTGACTAGTTGATAAACGACATTGTGTCTGAAAATACACTTCAATGTGTAGCTGGTGTACCGAATACACAGGGGATCTGCTCGTTGAAGTAGAAAAAGCAGCACATGCTCACAATTTACTTAAATTAACATCCTTCTTCAACCGGCCATGTAAGTGCATTGCATACCACACTCTGAATTCCTCAAGGGGGTCATCCTCTGTCCTGATCATGCTGGAGTTTCGGAGTCGGAAATTTTGCACGGCCTAACTGATCAACATGTCACGGCTGCTAGACGAATCAAAATTAAACGATTAGGAAAAGAAATTAACACAAACACTATCATTCTTACTTTCAGCATACCTTTCCTTCCTTCAGTCATAAAAGTTGGATACCTCATGACAAAAGTTACAACCTATATTCCTAATACACTTCAATGCTACCGCTGCTTTAAGTTCGGACACAACGAGAGAAACTGCAAAAGTGATCACATTTGTCCAAATAGATGGCCATTCCTATGACGAGGACAAGTGCAGTTATCCAGTGCGTTGTGTGAATTGCAGCGAGCCACATTCAGCCCGGTCTCACGATTGCAAGACATGGAAACTCGAGAAGGAGGCTCTTCATGTCAAAATCATACAAGGCATTGGATTTCCAGAAGCCAGGCAAATTGTCAATGCTAGATTTACATCTCCATCACTCGCACAAACTTATCCATCAATAACTAGATCTGTCGCTAACAAAACAACACAGTGTATTGATGCTTTTACTCAACAGATTCAGTGACCGTTTCTCAAAATCCAGCCCCAACTTCGGAACCCAGTAAACAACAATCAAATGTACAGAAAAATCCTCAAGTTAAAGCTCCAGCTGCAGTACAAAACATCCCTAATTACAAGCCACAACAACAACGAACAAGCAATATATCTAACAATTCAACAAGTACTTCATCATCGGTGAATAAAACACCTAAACAAAGAATTGAACTAAATACCGGTGGGGTGGGAAAGGGATCTAATGATCCAATTAACCACTACAACCGGTTTGAACATCTAGCAGTAGATGTAGATATGGAGATGAGGAGGATGGACGTTCGTCTAAGCCTCCTGCCCTACCTCCTAAACCTTTGACGGAGAAAAAGATTACTAAAATCCCTTCTCCTGAGAAGTCTGAATAATGTGAATACCATGTTTCCATATAGAATATATTTATGTCGAATAAAATAATCCAGTGGAACTGTCGTGGACTTAAAGCTAATTATAATGAAATTCTCCTTCTTCTATCAAACTATAATCCCTCTTTGATATGTTTAGGTGACACCTTTTTGAAAGAAAGTGACAACATATCCTTTAAAAATTATTCAACGTATAACTTTATAAATAAAAGTTCAGAAAAGGCATCTGGTGGCGCATCAATTTTAATAAATAATGCATGTCCGCATAGAGAAACTGTTTTGAATACTACTATTCAGTCAGTTGCATTACATGTAACTATGGATCGACCTATTACATTTTGTTCAATATATATACCTCCTAAATTTATACTTAATCTTGAAGACCTTGACAACCTAATCAATCAACTATCGCAACCTTTTATTCTGTTGGGAGATTTTAATGGTCACCACGAGTTTTGGGGCTGTTCTGATAGCAATACTAGATGTCAAATTATTGAAACCTTTATTGAAAGAAATTCTCTCTGCTTACTGAATGATAAATCCAAAACATATCTACATCCTGCTACAGGACACTACTCTTCTCTTGATTTGTCAATTTGCCAACCAAGCCTTTTTCTTGACTTCGAATGGAGGGTGTTAGATGACTTACATAGGAGTGATCATTTTTCGATTATCTTATCAGTTATTGTTCAACAAATGTCAGATGATTCCTCTTATTTTAGATTTAATAAAGCTGACTGGCAGCAATATCAGTCTTTATGCAAAAATGATTTGTCTTTGGAGAATTTCACCATTTTTTTTATCCTATTGATCGGTTTTCTGTTATTTTATCAGATATTGCAGACAAAAAAAACAAAGACAAATATCAAACAGGGAATGCCACGTACCAAAATCGCAGCCTCCCCAAAACGAAACCTACAGCACGCAGACGTGCACACCACAAACACACACACACATACACATGCACACGCACACACACAAAGCCAACACACGAGGACAAAACGAACAAACAAAGGAACACACACACATGCACAAAGCCTACACAAGAGGACAAAACGAACAAACAAAGGAACAGTCCATTCAAACACTTTAAGAAATGGTAAATCAAAAAATAAACCATGGTATAATGATGATTGTAAGACCGCTATTCGAAAAGTAGAGCGGCCGTTAAAAAATTTAATATTCGACCGACAAAATACAATCTACAGTCAGTTAAGGTTCTTAGAGCAAAAGCTCGCAGAACTATAAAACAAGCAAAGAAAAGGTCCTGGCATTCATAGGTTTCTAAACTTAATTCTAGGTCATCGGTTAAAAAAGTCTGGGAAATGATTCATAAAATAAGTGGAAAAGAAAAAACTTCAAATGTTTCTCATCTTAAACAATCAGACCAGTCTATTGCATCTACCAAAGAGGACACTGCTTATACTCTTGGTGAAGCTTTTTCAAAAAACTCTTCATCACATAATTATAACCAAAGTTTCCAAAACATTCAGTTAACTAAAGAAAAGAAACCTCCGAATTTTGATTCAAATAATGAGGAAGATTATAATAAAAACAAAGAAAAATAAACCTTATTCGATCACAAAGTTACTTGACTCTCTAAACAAATGTCATGATACTGCAGCTGGTCCAGACAAATACATTACCAACTTTTAAAACACTTACCACAAAAAAAAACAAAGAAAAATATCAAACAGGGAATGCCACGCACCAAAAGCGCAGCCTCCTCAAAACGAACCCCCCAGCACGCAAACGCGTGCACCACACACACACACACACTCAAAGCTTACACATCAGGACAAAACGAACAACACACACACACACACACTCAAAGCCAACACATAAGGACAAGACGAACAATAAGCATACACACACGCGCGCACACAAAGTCAACACACAAGGACAAAACGAACAAACAAAGGAACACAGTGGGGCACCGCCATGGAACGGTCAGTGGCGAAAACACCACTGGGGAGCTTAAACCGGTTTATGGTGCGCACCCAACCTCACTCTTACCCCCACCATGTTCCAAAGACATGGGACAGTATAAATAAAAGTAATCCCCTCCAGGTGAATCTCTAACACACGTAGTGGAAACAAAAAGGCATGGCATGTAAAACACAAAAATGCTCGTGTATAAATATATAAAAAGCAAACCTTAAGAACCAAAACGTATGTACTCAATGCCTTTTCAGAAGACAGAGCAACAAGAGAAACACCCTTAAGGGCCCGACGAAACAGGTCAGGAGACAAATATCAAAACAGTTCAGTCCTGGTAGGATTTAAAAACTGCTCATCATAGAGTCCTCCCCCTCTTCCGTCAGACGCAATCAAAGAGGGAAGCGTAGTGTCCAACTGTAAACGGGTTGAACACTAAACACGCGGTATGTCTCAAAACAGTTGGCTCGTAATCTCTTTAAATAAAACGTTTGATAATCTTTCCAAATACATTTGGAAAATTACCATGACCCAAGATCTTACGAAGTTTGTAAAAAAACAAAGAAAAATATCAAACAGGGAATACCACATCCCCATAAAAAACGGGTTTAGAAATTCCTTCTCGCAGAAGTGTCTTTAAATTACTATTGAATTTTAAAACTAAATCAGAATTACGATAATAAAATTTAGTAAAATATTTACGCAATTTGTAATAACGGTAGCCTTGCTGAAGAAGTTTACTTGTAATATATTGATACGTTCATTTAAATGCTTGACATGACTACACGCTCTGGCAAACCAAATTAATTGAGAAATATTTACCCCATAAGATGTAGCCTGAGGTACATCCCCATCCAAATGGGGAAAATTTACAATAATAAAATTAAAATCATCCCTCTTGTCATAAATTTTGGTATGTATAATATTGTCATAAATAGAGAATCATTTAACCTTCTCCTAGAAATCTACAATAATACATGGAAAACTGGTATTCTTCCAGACTCCTGGAGAGAAGCTATTGTTATTCCCATACAAAAATCCGGAAATGATAGCACGAACCCAAGTAATTAAAGACCGATTGCCCTTACTAGCTGTTTATGTAAAACTCTAGAACGTATGATCAATTCTAGACTTGTTTGGTATCTCGAATCGCAAGGATTAATTACAAATTTTCAAAGCGGCTTTCGCAAACAACGCAGCAGAACTGATCATCTTGTTCGACTGGAAAATTTTATTCGTGATGCATTTATTAAAAAAGAACATCTAGACTGTCTGTCTTTTTCGATTTAGAAAAAGCTTATGACACTACATGGAAATATGGTATTATGAATGATCTTAACGACATAGAGTTAAAAGGTCGTCTGCCAACATTTATATCACAATTTTTATCTGATCGAAGTTTTAAAGTACGTGTTGGTGATACCTTTTATAATTCTTTTGAGCACAAAACTGGGACATCCACAAGGTTCTATTTTATCTGTCACACTTTTTAGCATCAAAATTAATAATATTGTGAAATGTTTATTTCCAGGGACAGACTGTTCATTATATGTTGACGATTTTTTGATATGTTACCGTTCAAAAAATATGCGTACGATTGAATGCCAATTACAACAGTGTTTGAATAAAGTTCAAACTTGGGCCATGGAAAATGAGTTTAAATTTTCCAAATCGAAAACTTAGTGTGTCCAATTTTTCAATTACGGAAACATCATTGTGACCGTGAGCTTTTTCTAAATGGTACAAAAATACCCGTTGTTGACGAAGCAAAATTTCTTGGTGTTATCTTTGATAAATAGCTTTCTTTTATGCCGCACATAAAATACTTGAAAGCCAAATGTCTGAAGTCATTGAATCTTTTAAAGGTAATTTCAAATACTGATTGGGGAGCCGATCGCAAGGTTGTATTAAGACTTTATAGAGCTTTAATTAGATCTAAGCTAGATTACGGTTGTATTGTTTATGGTTCAGCAACAAAATCTTATTTACAAATGTTAGATACCATCCATAATCAAGGTCTTCGTATTCACGGTGGGGAAACCACGTGACTAACTTGGGTAACGTGCACGCAGAAGTGCTAAAAATAGGCCCGCTTCAGGTATGTTTTTTCACTATAACTTTTTTGATCCGCAATTGTTTTAAACGAGATTACGTGCATAAACCCCGCAATAAAAAGCTCTTTCATCGGATGTATGTAACTTGATGAAACTCTCTCCCGTTTTTACGTAATCCTTGCCCAACCGATTCGAAAGATGCAAAATATTTTGGTAACGAACACGTCTGTTCACAAGTTACGCACCTAGCACAGATTCTGCAGAGAATTTCCGCTGGAATTTAAGTTTAAAATAAAGCTTGTCATTGTCCAAAGTCCTGTACCAAATAATTAACACGACTATTCAGGAATATTAAAGAAATCGTAAGACAAAGGGTGCGGTAACGTACACGTTGAGGTTTTTCAGGAGGTGACGTACACGTCATTTTTCCCCAGAGGGTAACGTACACGTCAAAGACTATTTATCATGCATGTAGACCATCTTTGTCTTTAAATGACTGAATTGTTAACATTTTGACATTGTTAAAAGAGATGCAAATGCTGGGAATAGGCTGTTTTTCTTTCGGTACGTTAATATATACAGAAATGCTACAGTGAAAATGTGTAGCGTCGGTCCTCATCCTAGCTTGGAAATAATTACACGTTTACAGCTCTTGTATATCTATACATAAATAGGCAAGATGATAAAATTTTGAAATTATTTTGCTCTAAATCCATCATATGCGCAACTGACCATGTATCTTTGAGTGAAAAAGTTGACAGTTGCTTACGGGTGATGGAAGCCTAGTACTTGTTCTTTCCAGTAACGATAGTTATTTTAGTTGTCCCAAAGAAGTATAAAATACACAGAATGGCAACTGGCTGTAATCTCGCGTGAGCTCGTGTCAGAGCGTGATTCGGCGTTATCTTACTAAAAACAAACATCGGCGAGCATGGGGTTACAATTTGTACCTTTAAAACTACATTTAAAATACATGTTAGCTTCTAAAACAAAATTAGTTTAATTTGAAATGGTCTTAAGACACGAAGTACACGTGTTTTTTTTGCCATCGAAAGAAGCGTGGTCATACGGTGATAATTATTTTACCGATGAATAATTGCTTTCGCATACAAAATGGCGCGTGGAGAAAGCGCCACTTCCGGTAAACGAGATCTCGTTTTTTTGTCACGGGAGGTTGGCGAGATTTGCTCTATATGCCTTTCAAGTTGCCAATCTATTTATTTTTATAGCTCTTTGGTTGTCCGCACCATAATTATGATTCTGACTTTTGAAAGAGACAAACAAAAAGATGTATTAAATACGCATATAGGTATAATTGTTGCACCGAGAGTAACAGCAGTAAAACTATTATATATTTATAGCACGGAGAATGAATATATTTGCCAGGAGTGCGAAATGTGTTTTCGGAGAAAAAGTAATTTAAAGGCGCACGAGAAGAGACATAGTGGAGCGTGAACCTACCACTGTTGTGGGAAAAACTTTTTTCGGACGACCCATTTTCTAAAAATAACAACAGAAAAAAACTTGTTACTTTTCTTTTTGACATGTTTATATTTTGTATATCATTGATTTTACTTGGATTCCATACAAGTTTCTTATACATACAGGGAGGTAATTAAAAATGGAGTCAGTAAGAGTTATGATTCCTTATCACTGCACTATCTTTCACTGACCTGTATTAATGTACAAAGTAGCAAATCAATCCTTCATAGTTTTTGGCTTGGGCTTCAGTCAAGCTTCTTGCTTTTCCTTTTCATGCATAAAGGGAGGTGATTCAAAAATGGGGTCAGCTAAAGTAATGGTTCTTTGACACTGCACTTTGCTTCACTGACCTCTATCAATGTATCAAGTATCAAGACAATCCCTTATATGGTTTTGACATTGGCCCCAGACAAGTTTTTTCCATAGATAAAGGGAGGTTATTCAAAAATTAGATCAGTTAGAGTTATGGTTCTTTGACACTGTACTTCCTTTCATTGGACCTCTATTTATGTGCAAAGTTTCAAGTCAATCCTTTATATAATTTCGACTTGGGCTTCAGACAAGCTTTCTATATAACGATAAGGGGAGGTAATTTAAAAATGTGACCATTACACTGCGCTTCCTCTGTCAATGTGTAAAGTATCTTCAAATTCTTCAAATAGTTTTTGACTTGGGCTCTGGACAAGTCTTTTTTATAATGATAAGGGGAGATAATTGAAAAATGGGACCACCTAGAGTTATGGTTCTTTGATACTGCACATCCTCTCACTGTGTTCGATCATTGTATGAAGTAACAAATTAGCACCTTTATTATTTCTTGAGTTATGCTCCGGAAAAGAAGCGTGACGGACGCCACCCGGTCGCCAACGGACAAAAAGACGGACGACGGAAAAGTGATCCCTATATGTCGCAGCTACTTTGTAGTAGGCGACACAAAATCTGTCTAAGTCAACTGTACTTGGTTAAAAAAAAATCTACTTTTTTGCGACATTTTCTAACTTTTTTTGCGATCCAATATAGCTTAGTTTAGTAAAATAGTTAATTGTAATCTCGTTAATGCTTATATAAGGTATTTGATTTTGTAAATGAACAGCCTTAACATAACCGAGGCTGTTACTTTAAAGCTTTGAATGTAACTGACGCATTTATAGATCTATATTATCAGAATATGTCAGCATTTATAATTTAATCAACCATGGAATGACTATGTCCTTAGATATGCAAAATTTAGGTCAATACTGATATGTTGTTTCAGTAAGGAGGTCTAAATGAATAACTAGCTGACCAACAAACTGTCACTAACCCACAGAAAGAATAACATTACTCCCGCACGATAATTTAAACGACAACGTGTTTATATTATTGGCTGATTGTTATGGTCCCATGCATGATAGAACTCAAACAGTTTGTCAATGATTCAAATAAGGTGCATGCTGTCATATTAAACAAAAAGATTTTCTGTATTGTAACGTTTTAATAAAGAAAAATCATGGTTATCAAGCATGCTATCGTTCCAGTTATCGTCCAGAATTTATACTAATTTCAGCATCTTTTTAACAATATAAAAATGTTTCCAGTTCAACGGGTCATCAAAAAGATTTGAACATATGGGTTTGATTAAACCCTGCTGACAGACGGACATGGTTTATTCCCAGAAACCTAATTAACTTTTGATAGTTGGAGAAAAAAAAGTTGACATTTAAAATGGCAACTGCTAACAATGTCTACTTGTCAAAATAACATACACGATTAAACCATAAAATTCCAAATGCTATTCATTTTCACTGTAGCATTTCTGTATATACTTACCTACCGAAAGAAAAACAGCCTGTTCCCAGCATCTGCATCATTTTTTAACAATATCAAAATGTTTACAGTTCAGTCATTTAAAGACAAAGATGTTCTACATGCATGATAAATAGTTTTTGACGTGTACGTTACCCTCTGGGGAAAAATGACGTGTACGTCACCTCCTGAAAACCTCAACGTGTTATTTTAAACCTACATTCCAGCGAAAATTCTCTGCAGAATCTGTGCTAGGTGCGTAACTTGTGAACAGATGTGTTCGTTACCAAAATATTTTGCATCTTTTGAATCGGTTGGGCAAGGATTACGTAAAAACGGGATGGAGTTTCATCAAGTTACATATATCCGATGAAAGAGCTTTTTATTGCGGGGTTTATGCACGTTATCTCGTTTAAAACAATGGCGGATCAAAAAAGTTATAGTGAAAAAACATACCTGAAGCGGGTCTATTTTTAGCACTTTTGCGTGCACGTTATCCGATTTAGTCACGTGGTTTCCCCACCGTGGTATTGCTCTTGGTGCATTCCAAACATCGCCAGTCGAAAGCTTATATGCTGAAGCAAACGAACCCTCTCTTTACACACGCCGAGAAAAACTTTCATTGCAATATGCTTTAAGAGTGGCTGCCAACAAATTCAATCCTACTCATAAATTTTTTTTAAACACAAGTACTCCGATTCATATGAGAAAAAAAACAAAACAAATCAAACCGTTTGGATTTCGCATAAAATCTTCTATGAATGAAACTGACTTTGAATTCGATGGTATTAAAGAAAATTCAATTCCAGATACACCACCATGGACTCTTCATGTCCCTACAGTTCTTTTCGATTTGAAAACTGCCTTTAGAAAGTCTGAAACAAACCCTGAAATATTCAAATCCAAATATCATGAAATAAAGTCAACTTACAAGGACTATTTTGCAATTTACACAGACGGTTCAAAAGATGAATCGAAGGTTGGCTGTGCTGCTGTCAGCCAGTGGCGTAGATTCTATAAGACACTGCAGGCCAGGGCCTGCAGATTATCCGAGAAAGTGAAAAAAAAAATGCCAAATATGCAATAAAAATCGAAGGGTAAAGGGGTTAGGCTGTAGGAGGTAATGAATCAGTCACTAACGGGAGCGTACCTGGATGGTTTTGAACTGTACGCTAGATATGAGCAGCATAGTTACGGATGTAGCAGCGATGCTGCGAGTATGATGTAGGTCAGGGAGGGGGTCTCCATCTCCCAGAAAATTGAGATTTAGTGAATGTTTTAGGCAAGAGATGCGTTCTCTTGCTATATTCCAGCGTTAATCTATTTTGTTTGTCACATTTGTACTACATATTACGGAGGTAATCATTTAAAATCAAAGATTTGCACACCGCTCATGCTTAATGGCAGGGATCGTGACATTGTCTAAAAGCAAAAACTGCAACTCGAGCAGCCCAGGATATTTTGAGGAATACAACCATTTTTCGTATACTTTATTTACAATGAAGAGTTATAATTAACTTGACCATGAAATTGTGTATCGCTCTAGCACGGCTGAGGCTTAGAACGTTGAAGAATCAGAGTTCTGTGAATTGCTTTACACAATATACTCCCTGTTTTCGTACATAAGATATCAATAGTAACAGTAGATATATGGTTATGTTTCAAAATATTTGTGTTACCGAAACACTGTGTCATTCTATGATATATTTTATTGTACAACTGCCAAGACCCGCTCACGCCAAAGGGGCCTAACACTATGGCAGTTTGGGTAACTGCATCTAACTGCTACACACTTGAAAGCATCGAATATTCGAACCGTGTGCAAAGCTGTCACTATGATTATTTATTTATTTATTTATTATTCATTTAATATCCTCCACAATGTCAAGATTACATAGGCAATGAATGGAACGTTACCTAGCACATTAAAGGTATACTAGGCTTTTTTTTTGTTTTTATCGTAATTGAAATCTTCGTCATGAATTAATGCATTGCGTCTGCATCCGCATTTTGGTAAGTTTTTGATACCTCGCACTTTAAAGGTATACTAGGTGTTTTTTTTTTTTACTTTTGTTGTAATCGTATTTGAAATCTTCGTCGTGTTTAATTTAATGCATTGTGTCTGCATCAACATTTAGGCAAGTTTTTGATTAATATATCTATGCACACATTGCAAACGTTTCAAGTTTTCTCACGGGAAACTTAACATTTTTTTAGTCATTAAACATCTAATTTTGGCAAATGCAAATTTAAACTGCGCAAATTGCTAAAAATACTTCTGCATTCAGATCTGGATATAGATTGATAGATGTTATTGCAACCATTAATAAAGTCTTCGATATCACGTAAGCAGTCACGTTTTTCTTACTCGAGATAACGGAAGACTATCATTTTTATTCTCCCACTGCTCTGTTTAATTGCATCTTATTGATACTTGAATAGCAGTCAGGCGGGTGATCCTTTGTGCAAACAGATTCCGACATGCCCAAATTGAGTATACCGATGTTTAATGGGCAAAGTGATATGTAGGTATGTTTGTAGAGAAACGAGCGCTCGGTAGTTGCCATAGAAACTTGCATGCACAACAGAATCTCGCTTTTGACTGAGTATCGCAACTAGGGGTTTGTGGCAAAATGTTTCGCCTGAAGTGGTGGTCTAAATCTAAAACATCCAAACATCCAGTTAATATACATGTACCGGTATGCTGAGATTTAGTGTCAATTAAATATAAATCATTGGCTAAACCTTTTGTAATAGCAGCAAATATTTATACTGTGTTTAGCTATACATGCATTACGTGTTATTTTAAACCTAGAGCATATAGTACTATTAATACAGATAAACCTGTTACTTTATGTTTACCTCAACTATATGTAGTAACTGTTCATATTTTCAAATATGAAAGTCTTTAGCTTGTATCCGCTTGTATCTTTGTATGTTCGAAACCTCGAACGAGGTGTCTATTTTTTTTCATTTTTCATTGTGAGGAAACCATCAGGTTGGCTTTCTGAACAATTTATGGCTTTATCCAGGTATCAGTTCATACATCAGGTTGGCTTTCTGAACAATTTACGGCTTTATCCAGGCATCAGTTCATGGCCTAAAGTTATGTCCGAAAGAGACATCCGGGGTCTTCCTCCCAACATTAAACACTGTTAAAAGCTGGACAGTTCTTTTGAGACATAAACACGTACATGTAAAAATTACAGTTGATGATTTTATACTAAACCTCTGAAACTGTTTAGAGTATACTTACATAATTGTTTTCCATGGCATTAAAACACTTGCTTTACTTTCATTTTTTGCTTGTTTCTACTTAAGTTTGTCACTTAGGCAGACAGAATTTTTAGTTCTTGTGAGACATATCTATGCGAAATGTCTTCTACATGTATAGAAAACTTCAACTAAACGGATGCACAATATACACATACGTAATTAAGATCATATGACATTACGAATTCATTTAAAATATACGAAACTTAAAACGATTCACAATATATGTTCGACATCAAATGATATGTCCGTACTCCCTTTATAAGGTTTGTTCACTTTTACGCTATAGATCACAATAATCCAGATGCCACTGATCATATGAACTGCAAACTGCAAAGAAGATAAGTATGATATACAGAAATGAAGCAGTATCAGTATGCCCAGCTTTGTAAGCAATGTGTAATTTAGAAAGGAGAAAAATACACATTTATCGTTCGAAGGTGTTGCCACCGGCCGTTCCTGTGCGGTTCCCACTGTGTTCCTTTATATGTTCGTTATGTTCTCGCTGACAGTTTGTGACGAATTTCAATTGTACGGCGTATAGGCGTATGCCCAGATACGCGCCTGACCAATATTGAACATGTAATTAGAGCGTATTTATTAGATATTTCCATGATTAAAAAGATAAAACAGATACCAGTAGTTTTAATTATATTCTTGCTCGTATACCACCGCCCCGCCAATTATCGCCCCACAACTTTATATATGTTGGCAAATAGACAGTACTTGCGCCGAAAAAAGGGGTTGCGAATGTTATGATCAAATTACGCGGACGGGATTTGAACCCGCGACCTCCGGGTTAGGAGTCCGACGGTACTTACAGGGTTTTTTTACCAAAAGGGGAAGGGGCCAAGGCCTGTTATTTGAGGGGTGGGGGAGGGGGAATAGCTAGGTATTTGAGCAAAGGGGAATAAAAACCTGATGCAAAGTCAATTTTTGTGGAAAACTGCATGATTTAAAAGAAATTTACTGAGGGGAAGGGGCCCCTATTATGAAGGGGAAAAAATCCTGATTTAATTCTACCCCTACACCTCGGTGCCTCTCAATAATCCGTGAATCTAATGCATTTTGAAAACATAAACTGTTTCAAGTTTATTAAAGTTTGAAAGTATTGTTTTTGATTAAAGAAGTCTAGACTGTGCTGTAAAATCTGTTTCATAGTACAAAATGCATATCTTGAAGTGCGTATACAGCTTATTTTTCAGTTAAATAATTATTGAAATGTGTATCTGTTTAATAAATAATGATTTACTACATTTTATCGATGAATAAATATAATCAGAACTTCGGATGCTTCGTAATTAAATCAGGAGTGTGTAGCATGAGTGATTTAATTATTCGCATCATTTTATCCATCAACAAAATACAGGAACATATTTTTTATCAGTCACACTGTGAGTGATATAGGTTTGCTATTTCTTTTATTAGCATTCAGCAAAAAATAAACAGAATTTGTTTGCTGTGAATGGATATGGAATATCACATCGAGAACTGATACAATAACTCGCGCTACCTGCTCATGAAAATATTTAATTGCATCAACTGTCAATGTGATATATTCCATATCCACTCAAAACAAACAAATTCTGTTTATTTTGTTTTGCTGAATGCTAATAAAAGAAATAGAAAACCTATATCACTCACAGTGTGACTGATATGGAACTGATAATACTGATGTTGGGTCAGTTATACTTAGTTATGATAACTTAGTCATAAACTGAACTTTGATCGTTTTTTGTGTGTTTTTATTGAATTAAACTCTCCCGCTTAGCATTGGTTTTATTCCTCCAGAATGGTTCAGAATGCACCATAGACACTCTTAGTTTTTCCAAATTTTCGTGGGGAGGATACCCCAAAACCCCGCTACAAAAGTCGCTTCTTCGGCGCATCGGGACTGCAATTTATAAAATGCCAACTACGCCCCTGTCAGCCTCCTTCATCAGTCAAAATTACGTTTGCCAAATAATGCAACAATATTTTCAGCCGAGGCCAAAGCTATTGATTTAGCTCTAAATTTTATATAAAAAAATAGTGAAGAAATATTTATTATCCTTTCCGACTCGCTTTCTGTTTTACAGTCAATTCATAACCGAAATATGGAAAATCCATTAATTCAAAATATTCTTCTCAGGGTTCATGAACTATCTTTAAAAAAGTCTATTATATTTTGTTGGATTCCCAGTCATGTTGGTATTCATGGAAACGAGGATGCTGATATTGCAGCAAAGAAATCCCTTTCATTATCACAATCTAATTTGAAATTACCACATACCGATTATAATATAAACAAATACATTTTATCTAAATGGCAATCGTCATGGAATAATATTTCATTCTATAAACTTCATGATATCAAACCTATTCTAGGGGAATGGCACCAAGGGAACAGAACTGTTCGCAGGGAGGAAGTTGTTCTTTCTCGCTGTCAAATAGGTCATACCCGTTTGACTCATTCTTATATCTTGAATAAAGAAGATCAATCCGAATGTGTACCATGTGTCAAGCACCGCTAACTATTTAACTATTTTTTTTTTACAACATTTCCTTTATTAAACTCAAATCACAAAGTGACACAAGAGTATACAGTAAAACATTACATACATCTGAAAAATGTGTCATGGTGTAGAAGGTACAAAAAAAAGACAAAATTTACATTGACTTGAGATATAAGATACAATATATTATAGAAAAAAAAACAATTGAAAAAGAACTAAAAAGCGGTTTTCATTTAAGGAAATGAGGGGGAATGTATACTTTGACCTATTTTTTTTTTAACATATTTGATGCACACGCGATCTAGAGAAACAGACTATAATTTTGGATTTTCCAAACAATTCTATTTAAATAATCTATTTTGATTGGTAGTTATGTCACGCGCTGTGTCAATTGAAACCGCTAACTATTAAACATATTTTAATCGACTGTGTGGAATTTGCTACACAACGCAGTACATAGTATGACGTTCAATCTTTGAAAGAGTTATTTGAAAACGTTTCAGTCGAAAATATTTTATCGGTTTTAAAGCAGATAGGAATTTATCCAAAAAAATAAACATTTCATATTTTTATTTACATCTTTTGCAATATCATTACGTTTGCAGCTGATATTTTAACACATACATATATACATTTTTTCATAACTGATTTTAGATATGCTTTACATTTTTACATGGATGATTTTAGATATGCTTTACATTATGCATAGTGTGCTTTACATTTTTACATGGACGTTTTTAGGTATGTTTTACATTTTTACATAAATGTTTCTGCTTTACAGTTGGCGTTTGTAATATGAGTTCTTCTCGGCGATATATGACCATTTTGTGTCGATTCTCCGTAAAACCCAACTCACTTGAACTTTTCAACGATTTTCTTTCAGGTAAACTGGATATAAAATACTAGTTACAGACGATGAGTTCATCTGTAATCGATCTTATCTGTTCCACAGGTGCAGGACGAACTTTTCAGCTCTATATCATGCCAATCCAAGTACGAGTTTAGTCATGTGTGTGTGTGCGTGCGTGTGTGTGTGTGTGTGTGTTCGGGTTTAGTGTTTTTTTTCAACAATTTTTCGGTTGTATAAACGACGGTGTCTACTTGTAGCAGTGAGCACAATGTCCAACCTCATAGTGCTACCTCACTGGCATATTACGCCGTAGACACGTGACATGATACCCCATCTAGCATCATCTGGCACCTGTGATGTATCCCTTTCCCGGCAGAAGTAAGGACAACAAAACCTAATATGAGTTTTGATGTTTGTGTGTTCGGTGTATTTAAAGTTTTATATGAAACAACATGTACCCATATCCCTCACTTTCTCCTCCCCATTCCCGGTGTGTAAATTGCGTTTGTTATAATAAAATGTATCTTTGCTGACGTGTTTTTGAAATACTAGTAAAGACCGACACATCCAATGCTTAATACTTTCAGTTTCCCAGTTTTACAGACAACCCACTGCATATATAATATGAAGAGAATTTGAAGCTAGTTATTTTTAAATTAAAACGTAATGGTTTTAAGATACGACTAAAGTTATTAACAGTTACTACCTAACGGAAACAGTTTAATCAAAAATTGAAAATAAACTGATAAAAATCTGGCTACTCCCGGGTTTATTTCAAACGACTTGAAAAGTAACTGGTTCACTGATAATAAATATAAATGGTGTTTTCCTAAACAATTAGTAGATCAATCTGACTAAAGTACATCTCCTATTACGCTACGCATAGGATCTGGGAACGACCTATTCATAGCCTCGTTCTGACGACCCTTTCGCTAGCCAATCAGAGCTTAACTTACAAAATTTAGCAAATTACCTGTAGCCTTGTCTTTTGATATTTACAATTCTTATGTCGGAATATGTCAGATAGCCGGTTAGCTCAGTCGGTAGGCCACTTGCTTAGTAATCGAGGGGTCCCGAGTTCGAGCCCTGGAATAACTGCACATTTTTCTTACTCTTTGACATTCTAACAAGTCGTCTCATTGGTTAAAATAAAAATAGCAATGCTGGAAATCCAAAATATACAGAAGACGTATGTGAATGGGTCGTTCTCAGATCTTCGTTTAGAAGATCAAGTACTTCAGTCAGATTGTTAGTAGATCTAATCAACAAATTCTGCATACGATACATGTAATTGGAAAAGTGGAAAATTCCTAATAAAACCCTTGTTTCCGGATACAGCTAAATGTTCTTGTAAGGTTTATTGCATGATGAACCAAGATTCTATATTTTATGACATCAATAGGTCTTAAGTTCATATTTTGATATCAGCAGTATTAGAAATGGGACTTTGTGGCCGAGTGGTTAAGGTCACTTACGAAGAATCGACTGTCTCTCACCGATGTGGGTTCGAGCCTCGAACGGGGCGCTGAATTCTTCATGTGAGAAAGGTCTGTGGTTCTCCCAAGGTCCCCACCCGCGATGAAATAATACATAGCCGGGCACCTGGGGTCTTTCTCCACCAGCTAGGAAAGTTGCCATATGACATATAAATGTGTCGATGTGGCAATAAATCCAACACTAAATGCAGTATTAGTTAAAGTCTAGTTGTGATTTTGGTACGTACAAATTATTATTCATACTGTCAGCTATTTAAATAAATAACGTGTTCTTTGTAATTGTGACTATAAAGTTTGAAGATGAACATTTAAATAAGTTGCAAGTTGGTTAGTCGAGATGTATTGCCACGCTGGATTACGGGTCGACCTGTCTTGTTTTCTACGAAAGAGTACCTTCCTTTGAACTGGAAATAGTTTGTTTTAAAAATCTGACCTAGAGCAAGATTTACACGGACACTGTAGTTGAGCACATGTACACAGTAGTTGAACACAGTAACACAAACGAATGCAATGATATCACAGAGGTAACACTGTAGGGTACCGCCTTGGAACAGTCAGTGGCAAAAACACCACTGGGGAGTTTACTAGCACCAAACCTCATTCCTTAAGCCCTATCATGTTCCTTACAAGAGCGTAAACAAAAATCACTCCTCGCTTAGTGAATCTCTTAACACTAAACGGCGTTTTCCTTGGTATCCTTGCTTCTGCAGTTATCAAGTACATAATTCAGTTTACGGTTCCATGAGCTTTGATTATGTACCTTTACATGAACATATTTTGTTGTAGAAGGTGTACCTGTGGTAACTTTGTTAGGGATTCACCTGGCGGGAAGTTACAACATCTTATAGGGACATTCTAGTAGGTATTAGGGCTTACGGAGTGAGGTTTGGTGCCAGTAAACTAGTGTTTAAACTCCCGATGGTGTTTTGTCACTTACCGTTTAAATGCGGTGCCCTACTGTCTTCCTTCTGTATGTTTCCCACTTTTTTCTATTTTGTTTCTACTTTGTTATTGCCATGTTCGTTTATGTTATTGTGTGCATGTATGTGCTCTGTTACTGCATGCTTGTATACAGTTTTACGTACCCATATTTCAATGTGGAGTACTGAATGTGCGGCTGCGTTCTCTGATGAAGCTTTTGTCCATGTTTTAGGTTTTTGTATAAAATTAAATTTAACGGTGATATTAGGACACTTCTGCGTGATGGTGTAACAAAACGCTTGTCAAAACAGTGTCTTATTATATTCAAACTATGTGATTTTCTCAAAGTGTGGTGTTTACCTGTCTTACCTGTCAAAACAGTGTCTTATTATGTTAAAAACCTATGATATAATGTCAAAGTGAGAAGTTTACTTGTGCAAATAGTGTCTTATTATGTCAAAAATATATGTTAATATGTCAATTCTAGCAGTGCTGAAAACACTCTTGCTGCAATATGGAATGGACTATTTCTGGTAAAAAAACAAACAAGGAAATATATCCAACAGGGAAAGCCACGTTCCAGAAACGCAGCATGCAACAACCGCAACTCACAGCACGCAGACATGTATGGAACGCCGTAGCTGTCGTATGTCGGGACATTTCATGTTATCATGTCAGAGTTTGGTCTTAACTTGTGTTACTGTGTGCATGTGCTCAGTCACTTTGTGCGTGAATACAGATTTACATACCCATATTTCAATGCGGAGTACAGTATATGCGGCCTTTGTCATTGTTTTCGTTTTAGGTATAAAATTTAATAGTAATTTTAGGACACTTCTGCGAGATTTTGTATCAAAACCCGTTTTTCATATGGATGCTGTTTACAAAGTAATATTTTGGGTCATGGCAATTTGCAAACTGCATTTTTGCAGTTATTAAACGTTTTATGAATAGAAATTATGACAATGGAGGTTTTTACTATGATATAATTCTGTTTAAGTTTTTGCTGGGGTAGGGTTATTTGCGGGGTGCTGCGAAATTCAATACCACTGATGTACAGACAAACAGTTTGCTATTATGTTGCTTGGTTGCCATATATGCTTCACAGATTTTATTTTCAACCTCTTTACAGTTGGATGCTATGCTTTCATTTTTGGTTGTCTGCCTAAAACAGACAGAGGATTCTATGATAGGTAGTTCTTTAATTACATTGAAACTGAATTGTTTTGATATCTGTCGTCGGTCCATTACATGTATTTAATACATATGATACTATATATAGTAACAAAAATGAATGTGTTTTCAGCAGATTATTGCTTTCACGCACTGATTATCACTTACCGGCTCGGGCCGAAAACTCATAATCATAATCCGCCAGGTGAACACGTGCGCGTGAAACCAATGGCTACACAAAACGTCATCATGGTCAGTGCGCTTTCAACATGGCGGCCGAGCGGACGTCGGAGACGTTATTGGACGTCATAATGGTCTGTCACTGGTGTACACGTTAAACTGTTGTTTATCGCAAAATTACAATGCTTACAATGCTTTTCAGTAATAAAACAGAACATGCACAGATTTACATTAGAGCTAGAATTCCCAGTTTTAACAGTGTTCGGGTATGTGGTGTACATGATTCGCACCACACAATTTCAATTTTTCGACGAAGTTGCAGGTTTCTTTTCAGTGAAAATGGTATGACATAGATAACATAGATCTACTGCTAAGAAAACTGCATTTTTGTTTTCATGAAA
Organism: Mercenaria mercenaria; assembly: GCF_021730395.1. Taxonomy (NCBI): domain Eukaryota; kingdom Metazoa; phylum Mollusca; class Bivalvia; order Venerida; family Veneridae; genus Mercenaria; species Mercenaria mercenaria. The sequence continues at coordinate 4,500 of NW_026460120.1, read as the reverse complement.
TGGCTCAAATTAGGCTCAAATTATTTACTGTTCCACATTTTTAGAATGGCGAACCATTTGATGATTTTGATAGGTACTTATGAATTTTGAGACAAATGTACCCCCAGACTATTTAACCACTGAAAACTAGCGTCAGGAGTTGTAATTACTCCCCTTGAGTAATGCAACCAAACATATGTATTAAAAACATTAATACACACCAGAGCCGGGCCGGGAGGTGATAATCGGCCCGGTATTCATAATGGCCCTCGGGCTATAGCCCTCGAGCCATTATTCATTTTTCTGGGCCAATTATCACGTCCCGGCCCGGCTCTGTCGTGTATTAACCTCTAATTCTTTTGTTGCTCTGTCTTCTGCAAAAGAATTGAGCACATACGTCGGTTTGCCTATTATATAAATTAACATGAGATTGTTTCCATTGCATGTGTGAGCGATTCACGAGTCAAGGATTACTTTTATTTACACTGTCCTGTGACTTTGGAACATGTTTCGGGTATTAGGTTAGATGCGCAAAAGGAACCTGTTTAAGGATGTACGAGCGTTTTTTTTTCAGCATTTTTATGTGTCATTAAAGCTGCAAAATATTTTTAAAATCTTACCGTCAGAATTTTTTTTGTAGATCTAAATACATTTTTTCCATTGAAAATAAAGTGGGTGGGGTAATTATGTCAACATGCAAAAATGAAAGAGATTTGTTTGTGACATTTATGCTTATATAATACTGACATCACTTTGTATTCATATTAACCTGTCGTTCCTACATCCTTAAGCTACTCAGTGGTGGTTTTGCATTTGACCATTCCAAGGCGGTGTCCAACTGTTACCCTTTATTTGTTCGTGTTGTCCTCATGTGTTTGCTTTATCTGTGCACGTGTTTCTTTGTGCGTTGGCCGTGTGCACGTCTATGTGCTATTGAACGTTCACGTGCTATTAGCTGCGGTTTTGGACGGCTGCATTTTTGCAATTTGAATTTCCTTTTTGGATATTTATCCGCTTTTTTTCGACAAGGTGGTCACAGTTCTGAGTGTTCGTCTTTCTGAAGAATTTCAGTGTGATCTTGTCTGTAGAATTTTTATATTAAAAAAGCTAGTAAAGATCAAATGATACTTTAAGATGACATAGCTTACTTTAAGATGACATAGCTTGGTGACATAACACCACATTTTGACATAATAACATGACTAGTTAACATAATAAGATACTATTTGGACAAGTTAACATCAGTCTTTGACATGGTGACATAGCATATTCAATAATTAACATAGTAAGACAGTTTTGACAAGTTAACACAACACTTTGACAAGATAACATCGATTTTAACATAATGGCATGCTATGTATTATAACAAGATAACAAATATGTTTAACATCATAACACGCTCTGTAGACAAGATCGCACAATACTTATCACAGCTTTTTAACATAATAACACACTGCAAACAAGATCATACTTTGGACATGATAACATGGCTAGTTAACATAATAAGAAACAATTTGGACAAACGGGGCCTCCGTGGCCGAGTGGTTAAGGTCGCTGACTTCAAATCACTTGCCCCTTATCGATGTGGGTTCGAACCTCACTCGGAGCGTTGAATTCTTCTGAGGAAGCCATCCAGCTGGCTTACGGAAGGTCGGTGATTCAACCTAGGTGTCTGCTCGTGATAAAATAATGCACGGTGGCACCTGGAGTCTTCCTCGACCATCAAAGCTGGAAAAGCGCCATATGACCTATAATTGTGCTCAAGTCGGTGCTAGGGGGCGTGGGCAGTATTGCATTTTCCATTACTGCTCATGAACAGACTCAATCAAACCGAGTCTGCAATTTTCACTGTTTGCCTTGTTCTCGGTGCTTCCGATGGATCTACTTTCCAGATTTTATAAAATTCTCCTTTGCGGACAAAATAAAACAGTATGAGCATATCGAGCTTAAATCTGTAATGGGGCTAGGAATATAGTCTTAAAATATGAAAAAAATAAATCGTTATTAATGTAAAAAAAATGGAAAGGGGACAGTGTATGGTAGAAGAAAAGTATTTACATAAATGTCGAAGTAGATTTTTTGAAAGATAGAACAGGTCAAAGGTAGAATAGAAGAGAGAAAGAGGGAAGAAATGGGAATGTCTCAGGGTTGCTAAAAGAATCTCTTACTTTCGGATATATATGCCTGTACATGAGTGAATATAGTCATGTTATCCTGATAAGAGAGGTCTGGGTTTCCAAATAGAACAGTATCCAAGTAAATTACGAAATTCCGCAGATTATTAAGAAGATCGTTTCGACAACGATTAAACATTCTGCATTAAAAAAAAAGTGGAAATTAGTTTCAATCGGTCCACACTGGCACAATGGTGTGGGAGAAATATTTTTTAGGTAAAGGTGTTGATTCAGTGCACTGCATTTTGTACGTAGTCGTGTGTGGAGCACCTGGAGTTTCCTATTTCCGGTGTCATAATAGGCTAGGGTACGCTGCTTGTTTTTGTTTAGATTACTTTTAAATGATGAAAATGTTTCCGAATTATGCATGTCTGGTCTCAATAAATTCCAATCATGTACAACGGAAGGCAAAAACGAATTGAAATATAATGCTGTTTTTGCAGGTACACCATGGATATTTTCAGAGTTTCTTAGGTTGTAGCGACTACCACCTGAGTCAGGAACTAGAGAGGATAGATATGCTGGAATCAGATTAGATTTCATTTTGAAGAACATGAGAAGTCGATGTTTGTAACGTCTATCGGAAAGTGTTTCCCAGGGTACTTCTCTCCTTACGTTTTCCAAAGAAACATGTGTGGTAGCTCCGGAGACAATGCGAGCACATTCGTTTTGAATTTTATCGAGTTGATTCATTTCATACTTGGTACAATTACCCCACACTACGTCTGCGTATTCGAGTATTAGCCTTATGAAGGAGATATATATTTGCATTTTGCATCTTTCATAGACTTACGAATGACATAATAAATGCTTATCTATGGCCTACACTACCACTTTAACCTTATGAGCTTATCGGTTTTGACCCACATTTAGCTTACGTAAAGAAAGAATTCAGTTAGAATTCAGCTTTTTGAAAGTTAGAAGATCAAAAATGATACGGCTTTGTATTTTAGTAAGCGCAATATCAACGTCATTTGCCGTTGTTCATTTTAAATATCAGGATTGCAGTAAGTGGGAATTTCGTTTTATCACGCTTTTGATTTCTGTTTTTTTTTTTTTTGTTGTTTTTTTGTTTTTGTTTTATATGTTTTTTTGTTGTTGTTTTTTTTGCATTTAATATCTTTTTAAGGTGGAATGCGCCTAATTTGAAGTAATTAGGTTCCTTTTCGAAATTTTGTTAATATAAAATTCAGCAAATTCCTCATATAATGCGTAGTTTACTTTTTTGATATTTCTGTAACTTTTTCTCTGCAACCCTTCAAACACGACCATTTGCGTCCATTTTTTATGAATCATTTCACGTCGGTGAGACTGTTTTCGTAAATCGCTCTATTTATTAAAAAAATACCGATCTGCAAGTTACTCGTCCTATTTTCATTTTAAAATGTCTTTAAAATGATGTATAATTTGTGGAGATCATTTCAATTTTAAAGTCTATATTTACGTTAAAATTACGTCAAAGCGACAAATATGACGTTGAGTTTTGAATAAAAAGTTTGCTTTAATCTTGTCTCATGTAAAACCCAAATGATAGAATTTGAAAAAAAAAAACTGACATGATGATGAAAACTTTATTTTCTGTCGATTGAAGGAATAAAATTATGGGGTCACCGAATTCACTTTCGCGTAAAATTACATTACGCTACCCCTACCCCAAACTCACAGCATAGCTTAGTTTGCGTGTTTTTCTGATATATCTCTTTTCAAATCTTAAAACTTTACACTCTCATTCATCAGAGGCGCATTACAGACGTGAAACGAATCATTGTACGTGAGAAAGAGGGTTTTCTTTTCAAAAGAGGTCTATATAACTGTAAAATTGGCGACTTCAGTGCGAAATGGTTTCAGTGCAGAATGTTCTACATACGCCTATGTGACAATTTTGCTTAAAATACTGATCATGTTAATTTTGAAAACTGCTTTAATATATTTTCTATATAATTATGATTATTTTTCATCCTTTTCTTATTCAAAATACTAATAAACAAGTTTTCGATTGAAATACACTGCTAAAATGCAGAATTTATGCATATGCAACTGTATATATAGTTCGGAGTTTTCATACTTGAAACATCATTATTGTAAAATACCATAGCACAAATCCTAATATCCCGTAAGCACGTAAACATGAGTTGCAAGTTTGAGCCGCCGGCCCTCCGTACAAAGTTACGATTCTTGAGTCGCACATACAGATAATGGCAACATAGTATTACACATGTTTAACATTTGACCGCTGTAGAATTACAGCGAGTCTCAGTCACAACCATTGTTCATTTTCTTTCTTTCGTTCACCCCACTCGCTGAGCTCAGTAGAATAAGCTCAGATCTATGAATCGTGAATTCGATC
>NW_026460119.1:0-67563 GCF_021730395.1 Mercenaria mercenaria | reverse complement strand
CCACAAGTGTTGTCTTTTGATATTTATCATTTTCAAATTAAAAATAATACACTAGATAATGCAGATGGAAGAGTACCTAAAAAGGTGAAGCAATGAATTTTACTTGTAATACATTATGACCACTGTTAACTAGAAATTGCTTTTGTAAAAAAGCGCATGTCTCCCCCAATGCAAAGTCCTATAGGGGTCAGGAGCGAAAGTCAAAGAGACACTGATGGTTGGCTGCAATAGGGATCATCTACTTGGCATGTCCAGTCATCCTTCTAAGTTTCAACACTCTTGGCCTAGTGGTTCTCAAGTCACTGTTCAGGTTCCTGTGACCTTGACCTTTGATCAAGTGACCCCAAAATAAATAGGGGTCATCTACTTTGCATGTCCAATCATCTTATTAAGTTTCAACATTCTAGGTCAAGTGGTTCTCAAGTTATTTTCCGGAAATGATTTTACATGACCAGGCCCCTGTGACCTTGACCTTTAAAAGAAACACCCAAAAATCAATAGGGGTCATCTACTCTGAATGTGCCATCATCCGATGAAGTTTCAACACTCTGGGTCAAGAGGTTCTCAAGTTATTGATCGGAAATTGTTTTCCATGTTCAGGGTCCTGTGACCTTGACCTTTAACAGAGTGACCCCAAAATCGATAGGGGTCATCTACTCTGTTTCAATAGGGGTCATCTACTCTGAATGTGCCATCATCCGATGAAGTTTCAACACTCTGGGTCAAGAGGTTCTCAAGTTATTGATCGGAAATTGTTATCAATGTTCAGGCCCCTGTGACCTTGACCTTTAAAGGAGTGACCGCAAAAACAAATAGGGGTCATTTACTCTGCAGGAACAATCATCCTATGAAGTTTCAACATTCTGGGTCGAGAGGTTCTAAAGTTACTGATGTGAAACGGTTTTCAATGTTCAGGCCACTGTGACCTTGACCTTTAACAGAGTGACCCCAAAATCGATAGGGGTCATTTACTCTGCATAACCAATCATCCTATTAAGTTTTAACATTCTGGGTCAAGTGGTTCTCAAGTTACTGACCGAAAATGTTTTCAATGTTCAGGACCCTGTGACCTTGACCTTCAAAAGAATATCCCCAAAATCAATAGGGGGTCATCTACTCTGCATGACCAATCATCCTATGAAGTTTCAACATTCTGGGTCAAGTCGTTCTCTAGTTATTGATCGGATATGGTTTTCCATGTTCAGGCCCCTGTGACCTTGACCTTTGACCCCAAAAACAATAGGGGTCGTCTCCTCTATAAGCCCTACCAACCTACGAAGTTTGAATGTTCTAGGTCAAATGGTTCTCCAGTTATTGCTCGGAAATGAAGTGTGACGGACGGACGGACAGGGCAAAAACAATATGTCTCCCCCAGAGTGTGTGTGTGGGGGGGGGGGGGGGGGGGGGGAAAGACATAATTACACCTCTGTTATGAAAAAAAAAGCATTAAACAAAAGACCAGTTTCTTTGTAAATTTAGTTTTACAGACAAACAAGAGGGTCAAGATGATCCTGGATCGCTCACCTGAGTAATATGAGCTACATGTTTCAAATGTCAAACTGATGATTTTTAGAATTTTTTTTGAAGATTTTCCTATGTACAATCAATGAACCCCTGGGGCGGGGTCAATTTTACCCCGGGGGTCATGATTTAAACAAAGTTTGTAAATGTCTACTAGGCAATGTTACATATATAATATCTAAGATCTAGGCCTTTTGGTTTATTTTTAGCAAATTTATGAAGATTTCTCTATGTACAATCAAGTAACCCCTGGGGCTGGGTCAGTTTGACAGTGGGGGTCAAGATTTGAATTTTTTTTGTAGAGGTCCACTAGGTAATGCTACATGTGAAATATCTAAGCTCAAGGCCTTCTGGTTTATTTTTAGAAAATTTTGAAGATTTCTCTATGTACAATCAAGTAACCCCATGGGGCGGGGTCAATTTGACCCCAGGGATCATGATTTGAACAAATTTGTAGAAGTCTACTAGGCAATGCTACATGTCAAATATCTAAGATCTAGGCCTTCTGGTTTATTTTTAGAATTTTTTAAAAGATTTTCCTATGTAAAATCAAGTGACCTCTGGGGCGGGGTCAATTTTGACCCCGGGGGACATGATTTGAACAAAATTTGTAGAAGTCTACTAGCAATGCTACAAGTGAAATATCTAGGCTCTAGGCCTTCTGGTTTATTTTCAGAAATTTTTTGAATATTTTCCTATGTAAAATCAAGTGACACCTGAGGCGGGGTCAATTTTGACCCCGGGGGTCATGATTTGAACAAATTTTGTAGAGGTCTACTAGGCAATGCTACATGTCAAATATCTAAGCTCTAGGCCTTCTGAGAGAGAAATGTAGAGCAAGATTTTTATGAAACATTCTCCAGAAATGTAGAGCAAGATTTTAATGAAGCATTCTCCAGCAAGTTAAATTAGAGGCCTCTCTTCAGCATTAATGTTACTTTGAACTTGACTTTTGACACACTCATTGCCAAATCAACAATGATCATTTACTGCTCTCTGGCTATTAACCTATTATGTTTGACAGCCATAAGAACAAATAGTCTCAAGTAATTGATTGGAAACCAAATGCTGGCATATAAACAGGCTTATAAACATGACTAAAAGATGAAGAGGTCCATAAATATAGGAAGTTTATCATTTGACAGTAAAATATGACCTTGACTTCTCTCAATTACAATTAAAGACATCTGAGGCAAGACAGACAGATATGTAGGTTGATATAAAGCAGACATGCACTAGTAACGATAATACCTATAAGTATTATTCTCCAAACCTGAGATGAGCTGGAACTGGGAAAAAAGATATCCCTTTTATGCAAACCGGAGTTTACTTATGTTCTAAGCTCAAATTAAACAGGAAGTTAGAAATAAAATCTAGCAATGCATGTTGCAGACAAATGGATGAATGTGTATATATATCTAGCTCTACATTTTACGCATATCTAAAAATACTGAGCAAGAAGCTGACAGTCTTATCAGAACATTTCTATGATAAGCATATATTAAACTTCATAGTTAGCTACTTTGCTTTTACTACACAGTTCTAACTTATGACTAGAATAAGTAATAAAATGTATTACATCTTCTTTAATTTTACTTTGCAGCTAAAACTTTTGACTCATAATAAAAGGAAACCATCTTGCAGGACACCATGGTCATATCAATTTTCTGATCACATAAAGTCAATTTTAGGTAAATTATCTTCACAAAGCTGTATGTGCTGTGTAAGTCACTGAGCTTTGTTTCATTAGTAAACTGCTCTCTACACTCACAAACACAATCCTAGCATTTACTTGGGTTTTATGTCATCTATGCATCTTAAAATCAAACAATAAGAATAAACATTCTATATACTGCTAAATGGTAACTTTGGTGTTGTCTTTTTAATTTGGGCTAGCAGAATTATTCATATTTAAACTAGCACCAATTAACACCTACCAGCAAAATAATACATGTCCTCCATATACTGTCTTGATTTAGCAATTTGACCACATAACCAAATTATACTTTTATCACATTCACCTATTTTGTTTGATAAGGTTACAGCTTTTCTAAAATTCTTGCAACTCTTCAAACTGTCCGGCGTAATTTCTCAATAAAACGTAAGTTGCACAAGAAAGTTTACCTTCTTGGTAGCACAGTTCTGGATAGAATGTGTTGTTTCCTGGTTGGTATTCTCTATCTCTAACTTCCAGTGACCATTTTGCTCCACATGCCCTGCATATCGAAACCTTCTCTCATGAACACCTGAAAAATACACTTCCCTTTCTCCAAAAGAGTATGACTTTGTGTGCTTTTGGTGCAAATTAGAGCTATCACTGAAGGTGATTAATGTACTCCCCTCACGCACTGACACTGTACATTGCAATTTGACGCAAACAAGACTGCATAATTATGTGTATGTATATAGACTCTATGTATATAGTATAGTAACAAAAATCAAAGTCCCATAACTCTGCAGAATATTTTTCTGAAAGAACCTAACATGCACGATGCACAAGTAAGGTTGGTACTGATCAAATCGTGTGAAGTTTCATTAAATTGTGTGCAATGGTTCGGGAGATTATGCGCGCACAAGATTGCATATGCAGATTCTATATAGTAACAAAAAACAAAGTCCATAACTCTGCAGAATATGTATCTAAAAGAACGTAGCATGCACCATGCACAACTAGGTTGGTACTGAACACTTCGTGAAGTTTCATTAAATTGTGTGCAAGGGTTCAGGAGATTAAGCGCGCACAAGATTGCATATGCAGACTGTATGTATATAGCAAATTAACAAAGAACAAAGTCCCATAACTGTGCAGAATTTTTTTCTGAAATAACCTAACATGCACCATGCACAACTAGGGTTACTACTGATCACGTGTGTGAAGTTTCATTAAATTGTGTGCATGGGTTCAGGAGATTTAGCGCGCACAAGATTGCATATGCAGACTCTATGTATACAAAAAACAAAGTCCCATAACTCTGCATTTTTTTTCTGAAAGAACCTTATATGCACCATGCACAACTACTGTTGTTACTGATCACTTGTGTGAAGTTTCATTAAATTGTGTCAAGGGGATGAGGAGAGATGGTGCGCACAAGATTGTGTCTACAGACAGACGGACGGACAGATGGACAGACAAACAACCTGAAACCAGTATACCCCCCTTACAACTTCGTTGTTCGTGGGGTACAATTAGTCCCCATAAAATTTAAAAGTGAAAAGGGCAAAACAAGTTTACAGGATATTAGATTTCATCCTTAACTGTCTGTAAATGACAAAATTTAGTCATGCAGACATTTCAAATGTGCCAATAATATCCCTGTACTACTGTTAGTATGGCTTTTTTGGACAATCATATTTAATTGCAGAAAAACTTGTGTTCGGAACAAACATTTGTTGACCCCTTGTCTCATTTTTCAATACTAAATAGCAAGTAAGTGTACAGGTCCTGTGTACTGCATGTCAGAATATCACAGTGAGTGTGTGACATTTCAATCTATTCCCATCAGCGGCCAATGACATACCAGTTTAAAATTCAAAACTTAACCAAGATCTGCTAAGTTGAAAAAGAGGCACAACTTTGTAAAAATTCAAGAAAGATTTATAGAACCTGTGCACTGCATGTCCACTCATCATAGAAAACAAGTGTATGAAGTACAATCCAATCCCACAAGCAGTAACTAAAATAACAGCTTACATACAAAACTTAACCAAACTGGGACACGGATGTTGATTTGAACCCCAAAAAATATGTGTTTTCAATAGCTCTGCCTATTCTTCCAATAGTTGAGCAAAAAACATACTTTAAGGGTAATTTGGAGATATTTTCTCAGGGCATTCAAAGACTCTGAATGGCTTAAATTAGTCACTGACTAACAGTTTAGGGTGAATTTTATACCCTGTAAATTTGTTTACCCCTATTTTAAGAATTTGACTGTTTTGCATTCAACAGGGGCTAATTCATACCAAAGTCACATAATATTCTTTATATTAGTTCTTTGATTGAAAACCTTTATATAATATATATGTACAGTCAAAGCTGTTACATGATATCTGGTTTTTTCGTTTCAGAGTAAGGTCAAAATATCTTTCATGTTGCAAAACCTGGTGTTAACAAGCGAAAAATGTTTGATCTTACATGTAAAACAAACAAATGCTCGTTTTAAGTCTTTTGAACTCTTTTCAATGCTTTTTACCAAATTATACCAACATTTTCATCATCACCTATTTATATTGTAAGTTTCAAGTCAATACCCTTAATAGTTTTAAGTTGTGTTCTGGAAACAAAATGTGAAGGACAGATTTCACATTTGAACTCAATCTGTGACCTTGACCCTGGTTCATGCGCTGTGCATATCCTCTCATCACCACCTACCTATATACTAAGTTTGAAGTCAACTAGAGGATTTTTCACATATCTCCCACCACTTATTATGCAGAAAGTTTAAAATGCATCAAATTCATGGCCATAACTCCAGAGAAAATTACTGAACCATAACATTCCAATGACATACACAACTAGGCTTGGTAGTGCTTACTCCTGTGAAGTTTGGTTGAATTCCAACCAGTAGTATAGGAAAAGTAGCACAGATAAATGAATTTTACAAATCATTGGTCATGACTACGCTGGAAATCATTTCATCAAAACATGACTAAAATTTGCACAGCTACACTGCACACTAATCACTTGTCATGTTACTGAGGTTAGGTATAAAACTTGATTAATCCAGGGCCAAAACTCTGTATTTCATTTAATGATACTTTGATTATTCTTATACAATTGCCCATTTAAATGAAGCAAGCAAAACAATGCTGATGCTACATTTAGTAACAATTTTCCCATTTGGGAATTTTCCCCTGCTGGTTAAAATGACTTAAATAATGTTCAGGTATGCTGAACAATCACGATAAAATGCTTTGAATGACTTTAACGTTTCCTTACATACTGTCAGATTTGCTATATAAAATGCCAGAAAGTTTTATCATACAACACATATTAAGTGTCTGTCATTGGTGACCAAATTCTTCATTGGTTACAATAAAGACAATGAAGAAAATAGGAACAAAAGAACTACTATTCAGTACCAATTGAGCCGCGCCATGAGAAAACCAACGTAGTGCGTTTGCGACCAGCATGGATCCAGACCAGCCTGCGCATCCGCGCAGTCTGGTCAGGATCCATGCTGTTCGCTTTCAAAGCCTCTTGCAATTAGAGAAACTTGTTAGCGAACAGCATGGATCGTTACCAGACTGCGCGGATGCGCAGGCTGGTCTGGATCCATGTTGGTCGCAAACGCACTATGTTGGTTTTCTCATGGCGCAGCTCAATTGTACTTGTCATAAAACATTGAAAAGATACACACTTCTAGATTTCTTCTAGTAATATTTCATCCAGGTTGCAGATTTTTAGATCTTTCTGTGAAATCATTTTCAATTCTTTGGTGACAATAGTATATAACATATTCTGCAATGATCTCTTCTTTTCATTCACAATTATTCAAGTTTAAGTGATATTGGTCAAACATTTAAGAAATATTTTTCGAAGCAAATGCTGATTAATAGATGAGAGACTGATGCCGGACATAGGCTGATCACAATTTCTCACATCAGCCTTCTATTGAAGGGAGATAACAAAAATATAGTAATCTATTTTGCCTTTCTCAGATTCCACTGAAGCATATGCTCCATTATGTTCATCAAAATCCTCTTGAGCTGCACCAGTTCTACTGCTTGCACCAAAATTCTAGAATTTAAGTATTTGAACAAGTATTATAACTGTTTACTACAATAATTATTATTGTTTCTTAAAATGATGCCATATTCTTTTATTTTGCACTTTAAAATACAGATGCTCCATTAAACATGTTAAACGCATAATTTATTATAATATATCATGTGACATCAGAATAAAATGTAAAGAAACTACTTGCAAAATTATTTTCAGCAAAGAGAGATTATTTTCCATGAAAAATGTAAATCTCCAAAACACAACATGCAGATATTCCAAAATGCCACAAATATATTTCATTGAACTGCAACTTTCCAATGATATAAACATCTAAGATTAGAACTTAGATCAATCCTGTTAAGTTTGGCGGAATTGCAACAAGTTGTATAGAAGTAGCACAGGTATCTAAGAATGTGACAAATCAAGGATCATAACTCCATTGAAAATCATTAAACAAGAATATGCCGATGATATGCACAACTATGGTTCGCAGTAATCACGCAATAGATGTTTAGTGAAATTCAGTCCAATGCTTTACAGCAAACAGTGTAAACACTGTAAAATAAAATAAATCAATGGATATAACTCTGCTAGTTAATCACTAAACCCGAACATGCCGGTGACATAAAACTCTTGCAAGTTTTCATGAAAATCTGTCCAATGGTATACGAGAAGTTGCCAAAACATCATTAAGTTTGACAAATGAAGGGCCATGACTGCGTTGAAAGTCACTGAACAGTAATATGTCCATGCCATACAAAACAAATCATTGCAATAATTGCTTTAATGAAGTTTGATGTAATTGGTCCTAGTGGTATCCTTGTTAAGACAAAGTAAAATATGATGAATCATGGCCGATAACTCAACTGAAAATCACTGAATCAAAACATGCCAACAATATATATAACAAGGGTTGGCACTGATCAATGCTGTAAGATTTGATGAAAATTAATCTACGAGAAGCTTAGCCAAAATACCATAGATTTGACAAACAAGAGGGTCATGATGACCCTAAATCACTCAACTGAGTAAAATCAAGTGACCCCTGGGGCGGGGTCATTTTTGACCCCGGGGGACATACTTTGAACAAATTTTGTAGAGGTCTACTAGGCAATGCTACAAGTGAAATATCTAGGCTCTAGACCTTCTGGTTTATTTTTAGAAATTTTTTGAAGATTTTCCTATGTAAAATCAAGTGACCCCTGGGGCGGGGTCAATTTTGACCTACGGGGTCATAATTTGAACAAATTTTGCAGAGATCCACTAGGCAATGCCACATGTAAAATATCTAAGCTTTAGGGCTTCTGGTTTTAGAGAAGAAGATTTTTTAAATATTTTCCTATGTAAAATCAAGTGACACCTGAGGCGGGGTCAATTTTGACCCCGGGGGTCATGATTTGAACAAATTTTGTAGAGGTCTACTAGGCAATGCTACATGTCAAATATCTAAGCTCTAGGCCTTCTGAGAGAGAAATGTAGAGCAAGATTTTTATGAAACATTCTCCAGAAATGTAGAGCAAGATTTTAATGAAGCATTCTCCAGCAAGTTAAATTAGAGGCCTCTCTTCAGCATTAATGTTACTTTGAACTTGACTTTTGACACACTCATTGCCAAATCAACAATGATCATTTACTGCTCTCTGGCTATTAACCTATTATGTTTGACAGCCATAAGAACAAATAGTCTCAAGTAATTGATTGGAAACCAAATGCTGGCATATAAACAGGCTTATAAACATGACTAAAAGATGAAGAGGTCCATAAATATAGGAAGTTTATCATTTGACAGTAAAATATGACCTTGACTTCTCTCAATTACAATTAAAGACATCTGAGGCAAGACAGACAGATATGTAGGTTGATATAAAGCAGACATGCACTAGTAACGATAATACCTATAAGTATTATTCTCCAAACCTGAGATGAGCTGGAACTGGGAAAAAGATATCCCTTTTATGCAAACCGGAGTTTACTTATGTTCTAAGCTCAAATTAAACAGGAAGTTAGAAATAAAATCTAGCAATGCATGTTGCAGACAAATGGATGAATGTGTATATAAAATTCTAGCTCTACATTTTACGCATATCTAAAAATACTGAGCAAGAAGCTGACAGTCTTATCAGAACATTTCTATGATAAGCATATATTAAACTTCATAGTTAGCTACTTTGCTTTTACTACACAGTTCTAACTTATGACTAGAATAAGTAATAAAATGTATTACATCTTCTTTAATTTTACTTTGCAGCTAAAACTTTTGACTCATAATAAAAGGAAACCATCTTGCAGGACACCATGGTCATATCAATTTTCTGATCACATAAAGTCAATTTTAGGTAAATTATCTTCACAAAGCTGTATGTGCTGTGTAAGTCACTGAGCTTATTTTATACAATTACAAATTACTTATTTCACTATTTTAAGTACTTCAATCTCATTATTCGGTTAATTTTCTAAAACTAGTTACAAATTACTCGTCCTGTTATGTAATGTTTTCTTGTATTCATTCATACATAATTTTCTCACATGCGATTCATATTGCTTAATTAAATTATTCTTTTAAAGTGGCTTTTCTTAATCCATTAAATTTAATTTAAACCCAAAATGTTTCATTTATTTGCTAAAAATTGCTTTTTTTAGATTTTTTGTATTTAAAAATACAATCCTTAACCTTCAGATTTCTTGAAGAACCCAGATTTAGTTATAAATTTGTAATTTTTTCATTTGTGTTCGAATTAGGCACAATTTCCTTCATTCAAAAATATAACTAAACCAAATTTTAAAGATTAGATTCTGCAGCCTAGTGTTACTTAGTTATTAATTTTTTATGTAGCGCAAATTCATATCCAGACTTATTTTTGAATTAAACAAGTCCATAACTTAGAATTTCAAACAATGCACATCAAAGTTATAATCAGAAGTTATTAAATTTGGCTATGTTTGGTTTTCGACAAAATGCACAACTTGATAAAAAAAAGCCCTAACAATTTTTCTGAAAACCTTTAACCTGCCAATTGTTTTTAGTTGTGAATTCATTAAATGTAAAGAATTGAGTGCAGTCAAAGATAAGCCAAAGACGATTGCAGAAGAACAAAAACGAACCACAACCTTCAATTGTTGTTTCTGTCTGCATAAATTTAGCAAAATGGAATAAATTAAGGTATAATTAAAATTCTAAAGTGTTTAGTACAGAACAATTAAAAACCGTCTACTTATTGTTTTTTGCATAAATTTTTCAGAAATTGGAGGAAAATTTGACCTTGTCTTTTCAATTATAAAGAAAAAGCCTTTCATTTTCTGAAAAATTCCCAATTAAACCTAACACTTAAGTTTAATTCAAAACTTACAAATAATTTGAAAGACAATTTGCAAAAATTAAATTAGACAACCTTTGAATCATTATCAAAAAATTTGACACAATATCCCATTAAATAAATATCAAAAAATTAAAATGGAACGTTTAATTCAAAAATATATTTTCAAGCTGCCATCTCATGTTAGAAAAATCCTTAGAATTATATTTCAATCAAAATTAAAAAATTTACACTTATTAGTTTAAAAAATTTTCACCATTTAAGATACTTTGTATTCAAAGAATTACCAACCCATATTAATTAATATATATTTAAATTAATAAAAAGCTTAATTTTAGATTTTGTTTTTAGGCATATCTTCATGTCAAAAACTTTAAAGGAAAAATTTTACTTATTAACATAAAGATCGTTAAGTTTTAATCTTTCAAGTTAATTATTTAACCAATTTAAACTTTTTTATAAAATTAATAATATAAAGTAAGTTTTGGAAATATTTTCAATTTAAA
The DNA here is from genome assembly GCF_021730395.1 of Mercenaria mercenaria. NCBI lineage: Eukaryota > Metazoa > Mollusca > Bivalvia > Venerida > Veneridae > Mercenaria > Mercenaria mercenaria. Next base: position 56,500 of record NW_026460119.1, on the reverse strand, counting down.
TTTAACTAATTTACTGACTGTTTTTTTTTAACCATACTTAATAGTTTTGAAAAGGTTTTCAAAAATTCCACATTTTTAAATTTTAAAATTAATTTTCATGCATATAAAATTATACAATTATGATACAATCAGTTGAATTATTCTGTGAATTTTGTTCCAAGTTGTTACAAGTAAAGATAATTTCATAGCATGACTCTGAATCTTTCACATATAAATATTCAATATGAACTATCATAATTAATGTTAATAACTTATTAACCGGCAATATCTTACTGTCAATTTACCTCATTATTCTTGAATTGCTATAATAACTCCAAAAGTGAATCTTTATAAATTACCATTGATTTTCCGTTTAAAACTTAATATCGTATAAAATACTAAACTTTGCAATGACTTAACTTCCTTTAATACTTTAATTTGTTTATAGCAACAAGTAATGAAAACACTATTTTTTATTGTCAATTTTAAGTGCATTAAAACATAAAAAATAGGAAACAATCTAATTACTTGGGCTAGTAAAAAGTAGGATTGACACAGCCAGACGCTGCTACCCCATTAGTGGGGTTTTTCCAAACTCTTTCATTAAAAATTGGGAAGATGCTCGTTACCAGCTCGAATACTGTGGTATATTCCGTAAAGGCCAGGGCTTTCGTCCAGCTGGTCCAAACGAAAGTTCTCAATTTCTAAATTGACCAGTTCTGTGTTATTGTAAATCATTCATTTGGCAAAGTTAAAAATTTCTGACTTCCTCTTTATCAATTCATTGAATGATTGTCAACATTTGAATTTTTAGAATGGATTATTTAGTAATGGAAATAGTAAATTTCTCAGCTTTTTAGCAATAATTTAGTAATTATTTTGTTCAAATCATTATTTTCCATTTCATAATTTATAATAATTGCCCATTCTCTTTCCATTTCTAGAATTTAGATTAAAATTTAAATGTTTACATATTATATTTTTAAAATATCTTTTTTTTAAATTCAATTATACTTTAAAAATTTTTAATTTTCATGAAATTAAGTAAAATACTTGAAAAATATCAAAATTATTTTAAAGAAATAAAATTTCAAAATATTATTCCAAAATCATAATATTTCATATGACTTTCAAATTTAATAAGTTAAATTTTCAACAAATCAGTATTGATTCAAAATTGTATTGAAAATTCTAAAAAATTTTCTATAAAACTATTAATATTAACATTAAATTAAAATAAATCTGTTTATGTAATAGGTTCAGAAAACAAATGTATGAAATTCGTCCAATGCTTAAGAAACATTAAAATAAAATAAAATATCAATATAACTTTAAATCTAATAATCTGACAAAACTCTTAATTTAAAATCTCAATGATAAAGTTGCAAAACATTAAGTTTACAAAAGGGCATGGATGCAAAAGTACTGAAAAAATGTCATCATAAAAACAATATCAAATATTTATAAATTTGATGAATTGGTCCAATGTACTTGTAAAAAGTAATTAACAATGATTAATAATAAAATAGATAAGCTGTAACAATAAAAGTTGGAATAAAGGAATTTGAAAATTATTGGAACAAGCCATTCCCATAAGATTTACAAAGAGGGTGCCCCCGATGGTAAACCAGTGCCCTAACAGTTTTAACGGTGAATTTGAAATATTGTAATTCTGAATAAAATTTGAAAGGCTGATCAGTGAATTTGAATTAAGACCTGTAAATAATTGACCCTGGGGGTCAATTTTGATGGGGTTATTTGACAATCAAGAAATCTAGTTGACCGATTTTAAAATTTCTAGTTCTTTAAAAGAAAGACTAATTCTATTAAATACAAAAATAAATTTCAGGACAGATGAAAAATTTAGAGCTGGCAATGTTAGAAATTTAAAGTTATAAGATAAGAGACATGGGAAATTTTTAAAATTTAAATTGAGAGATTTTATAAATTTCCATAAATTAAGGCACTTCATAATTTATTTAATGACTTTGAAACATCCAAATAAATTATTTACTCTCTGCATTACTTTTTTGACTAAGAAATTATATTTTCATGCAAATCTGCTTAAGTTTTGACAAATGCAAAGGTATTATTGAGAATTTATGAAAAATAGCTTATCATAATTAAATTAAACGTCTAAGATTCATAATAAGACGCATATATAATAACAATATATCAAACTAGATATGAACTGGGAAAAAGATATCCCTTTTATGCAAACCGGAGTTTACTTATGTTCTAAGCTCAAATTAAACAGGAAGTTAGAAATAAAATCTAGCAATGCATGTTGCAGACAAATGGATGAATGTGTATATATATCTAGCTCTACATTTTACGCATATCTAAAAATACTGAGCAAGAAGCTGACAGTCTTATCAGAACATTTCTATGATAAGCATATATTAAACTTCATAGTTAGCTACTTTGCTTTTACTACACAGTTCTAACTTATGACTAGAATAAGTAATAAAATGTATTACATCTTCTTTAATTTTACTTTGCAGCTAAAACTTTTGACTCATAATAAAAGGAAACCATCTTGCAGGACACCATGGTCATATCAATTTTCTGATCACATAAAGTCAATTTTAGGTAAATTATCTTCACAAAGCTGTATGTGCTGTGTAAGTCACTGAGCTTTGTTTCATTAGTAAACTGCTCTCTACACTCACAAACACAATCCTAGCATTTACTTGGGTTTTATGTCATCTATGCATCTTAAAATCAAACAATAAGAATAAACATTCTATATACTGCTAAATGGTAACTTTGGTGTTGTCTTTTTAATTTGGGCTAGCAGAATTATTCATATTTAAACTAGCACCAATTAACACCTACCAGCAAAATAATACATGTCCTCCATTTTGTTTGATAAGGTTACAGCTTTTCTAAAATTCTTGCAACTCTTCAAACTGTCCGGCGTAATTTCTCAATAAAACGTAAGTTGCACAAGAAAGTTTACCTTCTTGGTAGCACAGTTCTGGATAGAATGTGTTGTTTCCTGGTTGGTATTCTCTATCTCTAACTTCCAGTGACCATTTTGCTCCACATGCCCTGCATATCGAAACCTTCTCTCATGAACACCTGAAAAATACACTTCCCTTTCTCCAAAAGAGTATGACTTTGTGTGCTTTTGGTGCAAATTAGAGCTATCACTGAAGGTGATTAATGTACTCCCCTCACGCACTGACACTGTACATTGCAATTTGACGCAAACAAGACTGCATAATTATGTGTATGTATATAGACTCTATGTATATAGTATAGTAACAAAAATCAAAGTCCCATAACTCTGCAGAATATTTTTCTGAAAGAACCTAACATGCACGATGCACATGTAAGGTTGGTACTGATCAAATTGTGTGAAGTTTCATTAAATTGTGTGCAATGGTTCGGGAGATTATGCGCGCACAAGATTGCATATGCAGATTCTATATAGTAACAAAAAACAAAGTCCATAACTCTGCAGAATATGTATCTAAAAGAACGTAGCATGCACCATGCACAACTAGGTTGGTACTGAACACTTCGTGAAGTTTCATTAAATTGTGTGCAAGTGTTCAGGAGATTAAGCGCGCACAAGATTGCATATGCAGACTGTATGTATATAGCATATTAACAAAGAACAAAGTCCCATAACTGTGCAGAATTTTTTTCTGAAATAACCTAACATGCACCATGCACAACTAGGGTTACTACTGATCACGTGTGTGAAGTTTCATTAAATTGTGTGCATGGGTTCAGGAGATTTAGCGCGCACAAGATTGCATATGCAGACTCTATGTATACAAAAAACAAAGTCCCATAACTCTGCATTTTTTTTCTGAAAGAACCTTATATGCACCATGCACAACTACTGTTGTTACTGATCACTTGTGTGAAGTTTCATTAAATTGTGTCAAGGGGATGAGGAGAGATGGTGCGCACAAGATTGTGTCTACAGACAGACGGACGGACAGATGGACAGACAAACAACCTGAAACCAGTATACCCCCCTTACAACTTCGTTGTTCGTGGGGTACAATTAGTCCCCATAAAATTTAAAAGTGAAAAGGGCAAAACAAGTTTACAGGATATTAGATTTCATCCTTAACTGTCTGTAAATGACAAAATTTAGTCATGCAGACATTTCAAATGTGCCAGTAATATCCCTGTACTACTGTTAGTATGGCTTTTTTGGACAATCATATTTAATTGCAGAAAAACTTGTGTTCGGAACAAACATTTGTTGACCCCTTGTCTCATTTTTCAATACTAAATAGCAAGTAAGTGTACAGGTCCTGTGTACTGCATGTCAGAATATCACAGTGAGTGTGTGACATTTCAATCTATTCCCATCAGCGGCCAATGACATACCAGTTTAAAATTCAAAACTTAACCAAGATCTGCTGAGTTGAAAAAGAGGCACAACTTTGTAAAAATTCAAGAAAGATTTATAGAACCTGTGCACTGCATGTCCACTCATCACAGAAAACAAGTGTATGAAGTACAATCCAATCCCACAAGCAGTAACTAAAATAACAGCTTACATACAAAACTTAACCAAACTGGGACACGGATGTTGATTTGAATCCCCAAAAATATGTGTTTTCAATAGCTCTGCCTATTCTTCCAATAGTTGAGCAAAAAACATACTTTAAGGGTAATTTGGAGATATTTTCTCAGGGCATTCAAAGACTCTGAATGGCTTAAATTAGTCACTGACTAACAGTTTAGGGTGAATTTTATACCCTGTAAATTTGTTTACCCCTATTTTAAGAATTTGACTGTTTTGCATTCAACAGGGGCTAATTCATACCAAAGTCACATAATATTCTTTATATTAGTTCTTTGATTGAAAACCTTTATATAATATATATGTACAGTCAAAGCTGTTACATGATATCTGGTTTTTTCGTTTCAGAGTAAGGTCAAAATATCTTTCATGTTGCAAAACCTGGTGTTAACAAGCGAAAAATGTTTGATCTTACATGTAAAACAAACAAATGCTCGTTTTAAGTCTTTTGAACTCTTTTCAATGCTTTTTACCAAATTATACCAACATTTTCATCATCACCTATTTATATTGTAAGTTTCAAGTCAATACCCTTAATAGTTTTAAGTTGTGTTCTGGAAACAAAATGTGAAGGACAGATTTCACATTTGAACTCAATCTGTGACCTTGACCCTGGTTCATGCGCTGTGCATATCCTCTCATCACCACCTACCTATATACTAAGTTTGAAGTCAACTAGAGGATTTTTCACATATCTCCCACCACTTATTATGCAGAAAGTTTAAAATGCATCAAATTCATGGCCATAACTCCAGAGAAAATTACTGAACCATAACATTCCAATGACATACACAACTAGGCTTGGTAGTGCTTACTCCTGTGAAGTTTGGTTGAATTCCAACCAGTAGTATAGGAAAAGTAGCACAGATAAATGAATTTTACAAATCATTGGTCATGACTCCGCTGGAAATCATTTCATCAAAACATGACTAAAATTTGCACAGCTACACTGCACACTAATCACTTGTCATGTTACTGAGGTTAGGTATAAAACTTGATTAATCCAGGGCCAAAACTCTGTATTTCATTTAATGATACTTTGATTATTCTTATACAATTGCCCATTTAAATGATGCAAGCAAAACAATGCTGATGCTACATTTAGTAACAATTTTCCCATTTGGGAATTTTCCCCTGCTGGTTAAAATGACTTAAATAATGTTCAGGTATGCTGAACAATCACGATAAAATGCTTTGAATGACTTTAACGTTTCCTTACATACTGTCAGATTTGCTATATAAAATGCCAGAAAGTTTTATCATACAACACATATTAAGTGTCTGTCATTGGTGACCAAATTCTTCATTGGTTACAATAAAGACAATGAAGAAAATAGGAACAAAAGAACTACTATTCAGTAGTACTTTCAAAGCCTCTTGCAATTAGAGAAACTTGTTAGCGAACAGCATGGATCGTTACCAGACTGCGCGGATGCGCAGGCTGGTCTGGATCCATGTTGGTCGCAAACGCACTATGTTGGTTTTCTCATGGCGCAGCTCAATTGTACTTGTCATAAAACATTGAAAAGATACACACTTCTAGATTTCTTCTAGTAATATTTCATCCAGGTTGCAGATTTTTAGATCATTTCTGTGAAATCATTTTCAATTCTTTGGTGACAATAGTATATAACATATTCTGCAATGATCTCTTCTTTTCATTCACAATTATTCAAGTTTAAGTGATATTGGTCAAACATTTAAGAAATATTTTTCGAAGCAAATGCTGATTAATAGATGAGAGACTGATGGCGGACATAGGCTGATCACAATTTCTCACATCAGCCTTCAACTGAAGGGAGATAACAAAAATATAGTAATCTATTTTGCCTTTCTCAGATTCCACTGAAGCATATGCTCCATTATGTTCATCAAAATCCTCTTGAGCTGCACCAGTTCTACTGCTTGCACCAAAATTCTAGAATTTAAGTATTTGAACAAGTATTATAACTGTTTACTACAATAATTATTATTGTTTCTTAAAATGATGCCATATTCTTTTATTTTGCACTTTAAAATACAGATGCTCCATTAAACATGTTAAACGCATAATTTATTAAAATATATCATGTGACATCAGAATAAAATGTAAAGAAACTACTTGCAAAATTATTTTCAGCAAAGAGAGATTATTTTCCATGAAAAATGTAAATCTCCAAAACACAACATGCAGATATTCCAAAATGCCACAAATATATTTCATTGAACTGCAACTTTCCAATGATATAAACATCTAAGATTAGAACTTAGATCAATCCTGTTAAGTTTGGTGGAATTGCAACAAGTTGTATAGAAGTAGCACAGGTATCTAAGAATGTGACAAATCAAGGATCATAACTCCATTGAAAATCATTAAACAAGAATATGAGAAGTTGCCAAAACATCATTAAGTTTGACAAATGAAGGGCCATGACTGCGTTGAAAGTCACTGAACAGTAATATGTCCATGCCATACAAAACAAATCATTGCAATAATTGCTTTAATGAAGTTTGATGTAATTGGTCCTAGTGGTATCCTTGTTAAGACAAAGTAAAATATGATGAATCATGGCCGATAACTCAACTGAAAATCACTGAATCAAAACATGCCAACAATATATATAACAAGGGTTGGCACTGATCAATGCTGTAAGATTTGATGAAAATTAATCTACGAGAAGCTTAGCCAAAATACCATAGATTTGACAAACAGGAGGGTCATGATGACCCTAAATCACTCAACTGAGTAATATGAGCCACATGTTTCAAATGGCAAACTGATGCTAAAATATTAGAAAGCAGGTCAGTAGGTCACATTCATGGTAACTGAAAGTCAGTTTTAAGATCGGTGTGCAAAACTGTACATGTCATCCAAATTTCAAGGCTGTATCTCACAAAACAAGAAAGTAGGTCAAGGTCACAGTAAGGTGACATGTATTTACTTGGGTACATCAGGTAAATATAATTAAACAGTCTAGGAAATATGATCTGATAATTTTTTAAGTATTTTTTCCTATATAACTCATATAACAAGTAGGGCCTCTTTTCACCCCAGGGGCATAATTTGAACAATCCTGTTAGATGTCCACTAGGCAATGATACATACCAAATATCAAAGGCCTAGGCCTTGAACTTTCAGACAAAAAGATTTTTTCCCCCTATATAAATCTATGTTAAACTTGGAACCCCTGGGACAGGGCCTCTTTTCACCCCAGGGTAATAATTTGAACAATTTTGGTAGAGGACTACAAGGCAATGCAACACACCAAATATCAAAAGTCTAGGCCTTGCACTTTTAGACAAGAAGATTTTTGAAGTTTTTCTCTATATGTCTATGTAAAACTTGGGACCCCCGATGCGGGGCCTCTTTTCACCCCTGGGGCACAATTTGAACAATCTTCAAAGAGGACCACAAGGCAATGCTACATACAAAATATCAAAGGCCTAGGTCTTATAGTTTCAGACAAAAAGAATTTTAAAGTCTTTTTCTATACAAGTCTATGTAAAACTAGTGACCCCCGAGCAGGGCCTCTTTTCACCCCAGGGGCACAATTTGAACAATCTTGATAGAGGACCATAAGATGATGTCACATGCCAAATATCAAGGCTCTACATCTTGCGGTTTAGGACAAGAAGATTTTTAAAATTTTTCCTTTCGGTTGCCATGGCAACCAGAGTTCTGCATGGAATTAATTTCTTTGAACAATTTTGAAAGGGGACCACCAAAGGATCATTCCTGTGAAGTTTGGTGTAATTCTGCCCAATGGTTTTCAAGAAGAAGATTTTTTTTTAGAAAATGATGACGAACACACGACGGACGACGGACGACTGACGACGGACATTGAGCGGTCACAAAAGCTCACCAGGAGCCTTTGGCTTAGGTGAGCTAAAAAATGACAAATTAAGGGCCATAACTCCAAAGTAAACCAATGAACCAGATCTTACCAATGAAATCCACAACTAGGCTTGGCAATGATCATTTCTGGGAAGTTCGACGTAAATCTGCCGTTTGTTGTCAGAGGAGTTGCACAGGTGAACTTTGTAACATAGACAGACTGACACATGGACAGTGCTAAATCAATATTATAATTATCTCCCGCCATTGTATGGATTTGTTCTCTTTTGAGAAATTTTATTTAATCAAATATATTCATTCGCACATGATACAGAGAATTATAAGTAGTTTTCTAATATTTGCTTAAAGGAAACAAGGAAATGATACTTGAAGAACCCCTAACATTTTGTAATTGCAATCTTTGCAGATACAGAAATCAACAAAATATCAAGAACAAAAAGAAACAAGAGCTGTCAGTGGACAGCGCGCTCGACTATTCTCAGTGCTTGATAGTATAATATAAGCAATGAGTAAAACTTTAACATTACAATAAGCATATTCTAAGTCAAATAAGGGCCATAATTCAGTCAAAATGCTTGATAGAGTTGCCTCCTCCTTTTTACAGACTGGGGTCATGATAGTAAACAAGTACGCAAAATATGAAAGCAATATCTCAATGGACTTTGAAAATGTTTGGGGTGGTACGCAAACTTTAACATTTATTTTAAGTCGAAAAGGGGCCATAATTCAGTCAAAATGCTTGATAGAGTTGCCTCCTACTTTTTACAGACTGGGGTCATGATGGTAAACAAGTACGCAAAATATGAAAGCAATAGCTCAATGGACTTTGAAAATATTTTCGGTGGTACGCAAACTTTAGCATTTATTCTAAGTTGAAAAGGGGCCATAATTCAGTCAAAATGCTTGATAGAGTTGCCTCCTCCTTTTTACAGACTGGGGTCATGATAGTAAACAAGTATGCAAAATATGAAAGCAATATCTCAATGGACTTTGAAAATGTTTGGGGTGGTACGCAAACTTTAACATTTATTCTAAGTCGAAAAGGGGCCATAATTCAGTCAAAATGCTTGATAGAGTTGCCTCCTACTTTTTACAGACTGGGGTCATGATAGTAAACAAGTATGCAAAATATGAAAGCAATATCTCAATGGACTTTGAAAATGTTTGGGGTGGTACGCAAACTTTAACATTTATTCTAAGTCGAAAAGGGGCCATAATTCAGTCAAAATGCTTGATAGAGTTGCCTCCTACTTTTTACAGACTGGGGTGATGATGGTATACAAGTACGCAAAATATGAAAGCAATATCTCAATGGACTTTGAAAATATTTTCGGTGGTACGCAAACTTTAACATTTGTGTGACGCTCACGCTCACGCTAACGCTAACGCCAACGCCGAAGCGAGTAGGATAGCTCCCCTATTCTTCGAATAGTCGAGCTAAAAAATATAGCATGTCTATGCTTCAAAAAAACGTGTAAAGATAGCAACTGAATGTAGGACAATATTGAATACAAAATGCTCATCTCATTCTAGGTGTAGAGCTTCCTGTGAAGTTTCAATAAAATCCAGCCAGTTGTTGCTGAGTTATACTACGGACAAGAAAAGGCACTATACACATGTATAGTAATTACTAATGTTAATACAATCAAGGGCAAACAAAATCTATGCTGCTGGAACACAAAGACTAAATGCGCATCTCCTCTTGATAGTGATACCTCCTGTGAAGTTTCATTAAATTACAACTAGACTGTTGCTGAGAAATACTCTGGACAAATTTTGTTGGATGGAGGGATGGACAGACAGATGCCGAGACAGACAGACAGATGAAGCAGTAACTATATGCTTCCCGTTCGGAAAGTATAATTTAGTAGTCTTTGTTAGTTTTCATTTTCTTTACATTTCAATGAAAATATCCAACTGACCAAGTCTTTTATAACAAGAGGGCCATGTAGGCCCTGTATCGCTCACCTGACCTACTGACCTAAAGATCATCAAGATTAACATTCTGACCAAGTTTCAATAAGATATGGTCATAAAAGTGGTCTCTAAAGTGTTAAATAGCTTTTCCTTCGATATGACCCAGTGACCTAGTTTTTGACCAAACATGATCCAGATTCGAATATGACCTAAAAATCACCAAGATTAACATTCTGACTAAGTTTCGTGAAGATACAGGCATAAATGTGGCCTCTAGAGTGTTAACAAGCTTTTCCTTTGATTTGACCTAGTGACCTATTTTTCGACCCCACATGACACAGATTTCAATATGACTTAAAGATCATCAAGATTAACATTCTGACCTAATTTCATTAAGATATGGTCACAAATGTGGCCTCTACCATGTAAACTAGCTTTGCCTTTGATTTGACCTGGTGACTAGTTTTTTATCCTACATAACCCAGATTCAAACTGAACCTTTGGACCATCAAGATTGACAATCTGACCAAGATTCATGAAGATACAGTCATAAATATGGCCTCTACAGTGTTAACAAGCTTTTCCTTGGATTTGACCTGGTGACCTAGTTTTTGACCGTCGGTGACCCAATATCAAACTCGTCCAAGACTTTGTTGAGGGTAACATTCTGACCAAGTTTCATTAAGATTGGGCCCAAATTGTGACCTCCAGAGTGTTAACAATCTTTTCCTTTGATTTAACCTGGTGACCTGGTTTTTGACCTCAGATAACCTAATATCAAACCGGTCCAAGATTTTGTTGAGGGTAATATTCTGACCAAGCTTCATTAAGATTGGACCAAAAATGTGACCTCTAGAGTGTTAACAAGCTTTTCGCTTGATTTGACCTGGTGACCTAGTTTTTGTCTCCAGATGACCCAATATTAAATTCCTCCAATATTTTATTTAGGGTAACATTCTGACCAAATTTCATTAAGATTGGGCAAAATTTGTGACCTCTAGAGTGTTAACAAGCTTTTCCTTTGATTTGACCTGGTGACCTAGTTTTTGTCCCCAGATGACCCAGTTTTAAATTCCTTCAAAATTTTATTTAGGGTAACATTCTGACCAAGTTTCATTAAGATTGGGCCAAAATTGTAACCTCTAGAGTGTTAACAAGCTTTTCCTTTGATTTGATCTGGTGACCTAGTTTTTAATCCCACATGACCCAATATCAAACTCATCCAAGATTTTATTGAGGGTAACATTCTGACCAGGTTTCGTTAAGTTTGAGCAAAAATTGTGACCTCTAGAGTGTTTACAGTCAAATTGTTGACTACGGACACAGGGCGATCACTAAAGCTCACCTTTGAGCACTTCGTGCTCAGGTGAGCTAAAACCAACAAATTACATTAAAACATTTAACATACCTGCGGATTATCTTGTTGTTCATTTAGTATGTATTCACAATCCGGTGAAAAAAGGAAGTGCTCAACAAGAGGATCGTCATCTGGAAATATAATAATGTCATTATAAAAATAGTTTCATTTTGGAAATTGTATTTGTTTCAGTGGATATTTTCTGTACTACTATATACTTCAAATATAATACAAGAGGGCCATGAAGGCCCTGTATCGCTCACCTGACCTATTGACCTAAAGATCATCAAAATTAACATTCTGACCAAGTTTCATTAAGATATGGTCATAAATGTCGTCTCTAAAGCGTTAACTAGCTTTTCCTCTGATTTGACCCGGTGACCTAGTTTTTGACCCCACATGACCCAGATTCAAAGTTGACCTAAAGATCATCAAGATTTACATTCTAAGTTTCATGAAGATAAAGTTATAAATGTGGCCTCTAGAGTGTTAACAAGCTTTTCCTTTGATTTGACCTAGTAACCTAGTTTTTGACCTCACCTGACCCAGATTTGTTCTTGACCTATAGATCATAAGATTAACATTCTGACCAAGTTTTATTAAGATATGGTCATAAATGTGGCCTCTACAGATTTAACAAGCTTTTCCTTCGATTTGACCTGGTGACCTAGTTTTTGAATCTACATGACACAGATTCAAACTATACCTTGAGACCATCAAGATAAACATTCTGACCAAGATTCATGAAGATACAGTCATAAATGTGGCCTCTACAGTGTTAAGAGTCTTTTCCTTTGATCTGACCTGGTGACCTAGTTTTTGACCCCAGATGACCCAATATCAAATTCGTCCAAGATTTTATTGAGGGTAACATTCTGACCAAGTTTCAGTAAGATTGGGCCAAATTGTGCCCTCTAGAGTGTTAACAAGCTTTTCCTTTGATTTGACCGCATGACCTAGTTTTTATCCCAGATGACCCAAAATCTAATTCGTCCAAGACTTAATTGTGAGTAACATTCTGACCAAGTTTCATAATGATTGGGCCAAAATTGTGAGCTCTAGAGTGTTAACAAGCTTTTCCTTTCATTTGACCTGGTGACCTTGTTTTTGACCCCAGATGACCTCTAGAGAGTTAACAGTCAAATTGTTGACGACGATGGACAGACGACGATGGACTACGGACACAGGGCGATCACAAAAGCTCACCTTTGAGCACTTCGTGCTCAGGTGAGCTAAAAACGCAAACAGTGATTTGTCATTGAATGAACTCATTGTTTAAAGTTCAGATGCAAAGGAAATATATCACCAGGGGACAGCATGACCATAAAGTTGATAAGCATTCAAAAGCTTACCTGGCTAAACTAGTGTGAGTAGGTAGACATCTGTTGGTAGATATGAATAATGGTGATTCGGAATTCCTCGAAGTGACTTGAAATAGCGAAGTATAAGAATATTGTGAAAATTTAAATATGATGATCTATTTATGAATATATAATCAAAGTACTGAAAGTACAGAAAGGCTGGCTACCACAAAACACTGAATTAAAACTGTGCGGGAAAGATGTTTGCAAAATCTTAGATATTATGGGTTCTCCATATCAAACTAAATCGAGCATAGGGTATTGTTGTGATGAACCATCTTCGTTAACATGTAAAGGTAGTGTAAGGATATTACAGACTAAAAATGGTGAAAAAATACATAGTGTTTGCTTCATTAGTGATACAAACGGCACATAATTCTCACTTGGGAATCTGAAACAGCAAAAATTAAAATCTTACAAAAAAGTCAGGTTCCGAGAACGGAATCCAATCAAACCACATAGGAAAACGAGCGAAATGCATTGTTTATTCGAGAAACCTACTTTTTGGGGGCAATGCCCCCAGATTTAACAAACTGTCTTTCAATTTTCTTGTCGAGCTTATGACCAAACCGACAACACACAGAAAACAAGTTCCAAAGTATTTACCAAACATAACTTTCATATTGCATTTTGCAATTATATTTTCGATCCAGATATGATTAAATAAATCTACACATTTTATATCAACAACAGTGTGTGAAGAAAACTAAACTGATTAAAAATATAAATTATAATAGATCTTCTTAAGCGTAAGAATAATAAAGACGCTTGATTTGATCACGTGATCGATTCTGAAACCGACACTTGTTTTGATCATGTGACCTATTCTGAAATCCAATAACTAGTTTCAATGCGCTCAAAAAATGTGTTAATGATTCTGCGTGAAAAAAAGCAACTACTAAGAAATTGCAACGCCACTGATAAGCTGACAGATTATTGATTTTTTCATCACCGTGCCTCGACACTGTTGTGGATGTGTATTACGGAGAAACTGTATCAGTTTGCGGCGATCAGTACCGTTAATCAGTAGGCGAATCTATAAATATGCGGCAACATCCTAAAGATCCCGATTCTAGTCTGTTTCACTGTTCTGTTAATATGTAGTATCTAACGCGTGGAAGAGTCTAATCCCGATTCGCAATCTGTTAAAGTATCTTTTCTGTGCAGGTGTTATTTCTAAAATATTATTTCAGAAAATAGAGGGCTGAAATGAAATACCTTTCGCATGTCTAAGAAAATATTTTCAAGAGATATGTTATTTATAAAAATTAATACTATATAAAAGATAATAATAATAAAAATAAAATAAAAAAACAGTGGTTTACTTGAAATAGAATAGGTAGAAAAAATTCATTACTTATTCGTCAGTTTGAATAAAAATTAATTGAATTTCAAATAGTTACTAAAATTTAATACACAATTGCATGGTGCATATCCATATTGGCGGCCTCTTTGCGAAATATGCTTTATCGGCGGTTTCTTGAGTCGGCACCGGCGATTCTTTGCTATAAACAGGTTGGCAGTTATAAAAAGTCAGACAAACACACCAAATTAATTAAGGTACTTCCGCCATCTTGAATTTAGGGTGACCTTCATTTGAGGTGTGAAAATATAGTGAACAAAAGCTTTAAAATGCAGCTGTTCCAGAGAACAAAAACAGCTCAGTTTGCAAGACCTGAACTAAAAGTAGCTGTATAAGAAGTAAAACTAAAATTTGGAAATAAACAAAGAAGATATTTTACCTGTATTTTTCCAAATTTTTGGTTAGATTTATAAATCCTTTCAAAATACTTAAGTAATTATTCATGAATGGCAAAAGTTAGTTCAAATTAGTGCATAGGAGAATTGTCTTACCGAATAGAACTAAACTTAGTACAAAATCTGTTTTCAAATCTGACCACCTCATGTATTAAAACGAAAATAAATCTGTACATATTGCTATTTACAGCATACATAAAAGTAGTGCAATGTGCGGACCATGATTTTTCTATGTATGGTGTACCAAACTGCCTAAAATTGTAAAACGAGTCTCAGACTTAATGTGAGTAAGATCTGGCAACGGTCCAAAATTCTTGTCAAGGATTGTGCAAGTATAAAGAAGGTTTAATTTATTATAATGGAATTTATGTACTTACGCGCTGCTTATCTCACGGAAGATTTGGTGGAAATGAAATTTTCGGCACTTCCTGCGGTAGCTACCGAAATTACTAAACGTAACTTTCTCACACATACGTGATTGTATATTTAAAAATTATAAAAACAATCGAAATATTTGATTTATCACGATATATGCAAATATTTTTTAGACAATCTTGAAACATTTGGCCACAGTATTTCCGCATACTGGTCCGGGACAAGTTCGATGTGTATAGTGATTCCTTATTAGATGTTTCATGCGTCGTAAACTAACCAATTTTGATCTATCGACTTTTTATACAATATGAGAATTTATGCAGCATGTTTTTTTAAAAACGCAGTGAGAATAAATCGCAGAAAGAATGTACAGCCAAATATGTTAGGAGGTAATACAATTTGTATACAATTTTAGATAACTACGAAACATTTTACAAAATGCAATCAATTGAACTTCTCGCGCGAAAACCTGATGATTAAAATCAGCAATATCTCAAAAGTAACTTTTCTGTATCTTGGTTCTTCGTTAAACAGTGATATTTTTGCACACTTTCGTTGATTTAAACCGATAATAAATGTGTATTGAAATTCACACTGACTTTACATTAGTGATTACTGCAGTGTTGACAGCGGAAGCAGCGGTCCAGTACTAAGACTGTCTACGAAACCAAGGATAACGAGTTCTTTATCTGAAAATTACGGACATTGGGATCAGTGTTCAGTATACGCCTGAAAATAATAGACTTGCTATTTGCCGAGTACACACTTGTCTTCTATCGTTGTTAATATAAAGTAGACTAGTAAATATTCGTACATATGCATAATCTCATAAACACTTCTTTAATGTATGTTCTCTGAAATTAACAAATAACTGGCTCAACTGAGACACCATACTTTAAAGTAAATTCAGTTTATTCACCACGAGGTTCAAAATGCACGGGAGTCTCGTGATAGTACATGCCTTTAATTTCACATGGTTGAAGTGTAAACAAATAGTTAAATTTTCTTCGTTTTATTTCTCACGGAAAAGATCGGACGTTTTTTTTATATTGGAATAATTATAGAACATATATGCATTTAAAGTTGAAAGTTGATTGTTTTCTACAGGACGTAAAACTGAAACAAGTAAGCACTTTTACTTTTTCAGCAATGTTTCTCAGGTGAACTTTGACATTGTTTACGAAGAGAAATCAGTTTTGTGTCATCTTGAAATGCGTTGTTCGGCTGAAACATATAGTTCCCGGAAAAGTTCTAAAATGGTTTATTTTGGGGACTTTTGTTTTATTTATAAATTCAACACAATGTGCAATATTTCCAGTTTTTGAAAATGATTAAATTCAACTCTATTTTAGAAAAAGTTCCGATCTCTCATTAATATTTTGCAAGCGGATGCTTACAAATTTTAAGTGAAACGGCTTTCTTGTCCAAGAGAGGTGTGTAAAGCGAAAAACTATCATTACACATTGCGTTTATTCTTTAAATGTGAAGGATCGGTAACAGATTAGGGAGATCGGACAGTGAAAAACTATACTAAATGGATATCTCTAACCATGAACAGGGAGACATACATATTTCAGTAAGGAAATCTAAGGTAAAAGAACAATCATATATTTTATTCCTTGAAATAAACATGGCGGCGAAATATTTTAGAAAAACTTTGCACGTGTTTTGCGCATTAGGATGTTTAAAGACATTTTCTTGAAAAAGTAACGCTCGTGTGCACTATTTTGGCATTTCTTGGATTTGAAAATAAATATTTTATAGCAATTTAGGTTGCATACGATACTAAAATTTTGCACCAAAAATGTTCACTCATTTTCTTCCAAAGCACTGTGGAGATAGGGTTCAGCGTAGCTTTAATGCTCGCAAGTTTACCTACAGATATATCTTTTCAACTTTTATCATATATATTCTATGTCCTTGCATTTCGAAAGCTGTTTCGAGGATTCTGATTTTTCACATAAATTTCTAATTTCAATTTGCGGAAGTACCTTAAGCTATAATGTTTCCAGATAGTCATAAGCCTAGAGTCTCTCTGTGCGTAATGCAGAGATGCCTGTGCATAAAAAACAAAAAAAAAAAACAAAAAAAAACTGGTATGCAGAGAGACCGCCGGTGCCAAGACAAAACCGAAAGTAAGTGGTTTTGAAAAATTCCATTTACATTTCGGCCTATTTATCTTTATTATTTAGAAGAGTATTGATAAATGAATACAAATAGTGCGCTTGATATGTATATTATCAAAGCAAAAACTGGTTAAAGACTGTGGAAAAAGTCGGGCTAGTGTTCCATGTCAGTACACCATCAACAAATTTCATCGAGCTGCGAGCAATATCGCTGATAATTAAAAAGTAAACACTATAAAATAAAGAAAAGACAATCTTATGTTCCGTGCTCTACTTATTTTGAGCAGCATACCTATGATCATGGATGGCAGCTCGATTTTTCGCCTCCCATACCAACCTGGGCACTGTTTATAGTATAAAATAGCCGGTGCCGACGCAAAGAAACCGCCGATATAGCAGATTTCGCAAAGTGCGTCGATATGGATATGTACTGTGAATTGGAGAGAGCATCCTGAATATACATGTTATATAGGGAAGGTTTGAATCCATGGAGATGTTGTCAAAAGTTATGGCATCAGAATCTTGCGGGCATGCAGTAATTTCAGTTGGAACCACCATGCCACCGCAAATCAGGAGAGAGATTTATTTTTTACTTTTTCCTGAAATCCGACCTCACAATAGGGCCAATAGAAACATTCTGGAAAAGTACAGCATTTCCCAAACTGAACATGTGCCCGATTCTTTAGTCTAAAGGTCAGAACATTATGTATATGACGTGTTTAACATAATTATAATGTTCAGGAAATCCTTGAAAAAGGACCGAAGAAAACATTCATTCCCAGATTTTTATTAAAAAAAAACAACAAAAAAACCCCCCCTCGCCATATACGCTGAACAAACTTCTATTTATCTGCAGGAAAATTATCGTTTAACGTAAAAAGTGCTCTAAATACTGTTATAATTGCGCGTACATATACGTATTTCATCATTTTTCAGACCGAGTAATTTTTGCTATGGGAGGTAATCCACCACTCCGCGATGATAACTTGCCACAGGTGCCCGTTATATTTTGGCCTCATTTTCTTGGTAATTATCCCTGAAGATATACATTTAAGTTACCAGTTGAATATATTTCATCTATCTGAGGGTGCAAATGGTTTCTGATGGTTATATTCGAAGGCAGAACCACCAGAAATCTTGTTCTTTTTCCACGGTCGTTTCGTATCCTAATTTACTCGAACCTAACTGTATACGCCAGTTCGGTAGGTTTAATGTATTTCTTATATCATGATATTGATAGTTTGAAAAACAGGTGTACATTAAATAACCTAAAATTGAAAAAGACAATGTTATTTTGATCAACAAACATAACAAACAATATGAATAATAATATCATCATATATCATGTATGTTTTTAAGAAAACAGTTACTGAATTTCAGCAATAGTTGGAATGGAAAAAATGTAGATCTATAAAAATATTTTTACAGGTGTTTGTGTGTTAACTAATGACGACTCCTTATTAAAATGATGCTTATTTGTAACAAAAAACATTCCTGACTTTTTTAATTAATAAGTATTGTACACATTAGAAAACATAGCCTAGATTTTTTCAATGTCAGTTCAAGGAAATCCTGTTCCTTTAAACTTTCACATATTGGAATATTTGACTTTCTTTCCAAAGTTTTATAAAGTGTTACAAAGTTTGCCTGTTTCTGTTAGACTGTCAAGAACACATGATGTCAGGACATTATACTAAGAGTGCAAACAGAAGTATTGAAGAAATTGAAATACATTGTATAGCGTTATCGTTTTCATTTTATCAAACCTGGCAATGAAAGGTTTTTGTTTGTCGATGAACAACTGCTATTGAACAAGACTAGATTTTTATCTTCACCTTTTGAACAAAATATAGAAGTGTATTGAACACAAAGTTAATAAATTTTATTGTTGTGCACTCTTAAAGTTGTGACCACTCCATTTCTTGGCACACACAAGTGCATTACATAATGCCTGCATGTACTTCCCTGACATGAATGGGTTACATCAAGTCTTGAAACTACAAAGCATTGTCCCCATCAGTCATCTCAGTACTTTGATTCAAATGTTAACCATGGTGTACGGTCGATATATTTAAAATTTAAAAAATCAACTATGGTTTACGACCGTGAACCTATATTTACGAGTTTACGAACATAAACCCCTGCTTACAACCGTGGGCATAGGTTTATGATCGTAAACCATAGTTGACGGACGTGACATGTATGAAAATTGTCCAATAATAACATGAACCCAGCTTCACAGTCGATAAACTAGGTTTTACGAACGTAAACGCATGTCAACCTATTCTTTCGAGCAAAAACATAGGATTACTTCGTAAACCATAGTTCATGCTTGTAAGTGTAGGTTCACGTTGTACACCCAAGTTAAAGTTCAATCGAGAAACCTAGTTTATCAGACGTAAACATGGGTTCAAGAGAGTAAACTATAGTTTACGCCCGTTATCCTGTGTGTTCTCTCGAAAATTTATATTAGTATTTGATTATCCTAGTTTTTTGACCAAGAATGTAATTATAGGATAATTTGATTGCCGGGAACCATTGTTTACGGACGTGAACCTGCGTTAACCATACTTTACGAACGTGAACCTAGGTTGTCAATAGTGGACAGGAGCAAAAGTCTAAGCAACACAAGTGGCTGGATGCAATAGGAATCATCTATTTGGCATCTCCAATCATTCCACAAAGTTTCAACATTCTGGGCTAAGTGGTTCTCAAGTTATAAATTGGAAACTGTTTTCCATGTTCAAGCCCCTGTGACCTTGACCTATGATCGGGTGACCCCAAAATCAGTAGGGGTCATCTACTCTGCATGTCCGATCATCCTATGAAGTTTCAAAATTCTGGGTCAAGTAGTTCTAAAGTTACTGACAGGAAATGTTTTTCCATGTTCAGGCCCCTGTGACCTTGACCTTTAATAGAGTAATCCCAAAATCAATAGGGGTCATCTACTCTGCATGACCAATCATCTATGAATTTTCAACATTCTGGGTCAAGTCGTTCTCAAGTTATTGATCGGAAATGGTTTTCCATGTTTAGGCCCCTGTGAGCTTGACCTTCAACAGAGTGACCCCAAAATCAATATGGGTCATCTACTCTGCATGACCAAGCATGCTTTGAAGTTTCAACATTCTGGGTCAAGTCGTTCTCAAGTTATTGATCGGAAATGGTTTTCAATGTTTAAGCCCCTGTGATCTTGACCTTCAACGGATTGACCCCAAAATCAACAGGAGTCATCTACTCTGCATGACCAATCATCCTATGAAGTTTCAACATTCTGGGTCAAGTCGTTCTCAAGTTATTGATCGGAAATGGTTTTCAATGTTTAAGCCCCTGTGACCTTGACCTTCAACGGAGTGACCCCAAAATCAATAGAGGACATCTACTCTGCATGTCCAATCATCCTATGAAGTTTCAACATTCTGGATTAAGTCGTTCTCAAGTTATTGATCGGAAATGGTTTTCCATGTTCAAGCCCCTGTGACCTTGACCTTCAACGGAGTGACCCAAAATCAAAAGAGATAATTTACTACGCATATCCAATCATCCTATGAAGTTTCAACACTCTGAATCAAGTGGTTCTCAAGTTATTGATCGGAAATTGTTTTCCATGTTCAGGCCCCTGTGACCTTGACCTTTAACGGAGTGACCCCAAAATCAATAGGAGTCATTTCCTCTGCATGACCAATCAAACTTTGAAGTTTCAACATTCTGAGTCGTCATTCTCAAGTTATTGATCGGAAATGGTTTCCATATTCAGGCTCCTGTGACCTTGACCTTCAACGGAGTGACCCCAAAATCAACAGGATTCATCTACTCTGCATGACCAATCATCCTATGAAGTTTCAACATTTTGGGTAAAGTCGTTCTAAAGTTACTGATCGGAAATTGTTTTCCATGTTCAAGCCCCTGTGACCTTGACCTTCAACGGAGTGACCCCAAAATCAATAGGGGTCATCTACTCTGCATGACAAATCATTCTATGAAGTTTCAACATTCTGGGTCAAGTCGTTCTTAAGTTATTGATCGGAAATTGTTTTCCATGTTCAGGCTCGTGAGCTTGACCTTCAACGGAGTGACCCCAAAATCAATAGAGGTCATCTACTCTGCATGACCAATCATCCTATGAAGTGTCAACATTCTGGGTCAAGTCGTTCTCAAGTTATTGATCGGAAATGGTTTTCCATGTTCAGGCCCCTGTGACCTTGACCTTCAACGGAGTGACCCCAAAATCAATAGGGGTCATCTACTCTGCATGACAAATCATCCTATGAAGTTTCAACATTCTGGGTCAAGTCGTTCTCAAGTTATTGATCGGAAATGGTTTTCCATGTTCAGGCCCGTGAGATTGACCTTCAACGGAGTGATCCCAAAATCAATATGGGTCATCTACTCTGCATGACCAATCATCCTATGAAGTTTCAACATTCTTGGTCAAGTGATTCTCAAGTTATTGATCAGAAATGGTTTTCCATGTTCAGGTCCCTGTGACCTTGACCTTTGACGGAGTGACCCCAAAAACAATAGGGGTCGTCTCCTCCATAAGCCCTGCCACCCTATGAAGTTTGAAGGTTCTAGGTCAAATGGTTCTCCAGTTATTGCTCGGAAATAAAGTGTGACGTACGGACGGATGGACAGGGCAAAAACAATATGTCTCCCCCCCCGAGCTGCTATTGTGCAGACATGGTCAAAATAGCTAATTTCGGCCCTTTCAGGGGCCATAACTCTGGAACTCATAATGGAATCTGGCCAGTTCAAGAAAAGAATCGAGATCTTATGGTGATACATTACAAGTTGTGTGCAAGTTTGGTTAAAATAAAATCATAAATGAAACCTCTATCGTGCAGACAAGAAATTGTTGACGGACGCACGGACTGACGACGGACAAAGGGTGATCACAAAAGCTCACCTTGTCACTATGTGACAGGTGAGCTAACAAGAGCACTGCAATGCAACGCAAATGCAGAGCAATATACACACAAAACAAAAGTTGTGTGACCTTGACCTTGAAGTGAGCAATCCGAAACATGCGCTCTGCACGTCGTTTCGATCAGGTAAACATTTGTGTCAGGTTTCTTTGAAATCCTTCAAGGGGTTCAGGAGTTACAGAGAGGAAGGGAAATTGCTAACCAACAGACAGACAGACAGACGGACACCGAGACGATAACATAGTAAGTCTGAAACTGAAACTGAAACTGCTTTATTTGATTAAACGGCTTATTTTACACATAGTATATTCACTGGCGTTGTACATTAAATTAAAAAAAAGAGAGAAAAATTATGATAAATTATATATATAATGGTATCAAACAATGAAACACGACATATTTGACAAAATTACTGTACAGTGCAAATTGCAACATTGCGTATAAACATATGTCAATCACACTACATAGTAGAGTATACTCAGCGTCTCTACCATATTCAGTCAACCAATAGAGAAACAATCAGAACCATGATTCAAAGCTTTTAAAAAACAGTGTATTGAGCTTTTTCTTAAAAGTGTCCACCGAATCAGAATTTCTCACTTCTACTGGTAGTTTGTTCCATAGGTTCGGCCCTACAGTTTGAAAACTTCTATCGCCAAATGTTTTACGTTTGTTAAATGGTACCTCGTACCAACCTGTAACAGAGTCTGAAGACCTTAAACTACGTGTTGGTGCTTGTTCCGATAATAATTCAGTTAAGTAAGATTGTGCTTGGCCGATTGAACAATTAAACATGACAGTTAAAATCTTAAATTCAATTCTAGCTTTGATAGGAAGCCAATGTAGTCGGAACAAAGCTTGTTTTGAACTGTCGTACTTGCTGAGTCTTAAAACGAGTTTGGCACACATATACATGTTTTGTATCCTTTGCATTTTCTGAATTTCACAGAGAGGAATACCATACAATATTGCATTGCAATAATCTATATGTGAAATGACCAGTGATAATACCAGAATTTCAGTAGCCTCTTTAGTAAGGTATTTTCTGATATTTTTTATTCTAAGATAATTAACCATTGCGGTCTGACATTTTCTCTTGACATAATCCTTAAAACTAAGATTTTCATCTAAGAATGCCCCTAGGTACCTTATATAATGTACTGATTTGATCTTGTCACCATCAATGTCAATTTCTGTTATATGTCCTTCGGGCATATAAAAAGGAATCAAGATCTTATGGTGATACAAGTTGTGTGCCAGTTTGGTTAAATTCAAATCATAAATGAAGCTGCTATAGTGCAGACAATGTCAAATTAGTCAATTCTGACCCTATCAGGGGCCATAACTCTAGAACCCATAATGGAATCTGGCCTGTTCAAGAAAGGAACAGAGATCTTGTGGTGATACAAGTTGTGTGTAAATAAAATCTGAAAAGTAGATCCCTCGGAAGCATCGAGAACAAGGCGAACAGTGAAAATTGCAGACTCGGTTTGATTGAGTCTGTTCATGAGCAGTAATGGAAAATGCAACACTGCCCACGCCCCCTAGCACCGGCTTAAGCAGTATTCAATCTTCAAATCTAAATGAGTTGAAATCAATGATCCCGAAGGACCAGAAAATATAACAACACTGAGATGAAGTCGGGGCGACTTTTTACGGCCGCCACACAGCACTTAACACCCGCTGTTGTGAAGTAAATAAAATCTGAAAAGTAGATCCCTCGGAAGCATCGAGAACAAGGCGAACAGTGAACAGTTTGGTTAAAATCCATTATGGGATCTGGCTGGTTCAAGAAAGGAACCGAGATCTTATGGTGACACAAGTTTTGTGCAAGTTTGATTAAATTCAAATAATAAATTAAGCTGCTATAGTGCAGACAAGGTCAAAATAGCTAATTATGGCCCTTTCAGGAGCCATAACTCTGGAACCAATAATGAAATCTAGCCAGTTCAAAAAAAGGAACCAAGATCTTATGGTGATACAAGAAGTTGTATGCAAGTTTGGTTAAAATCAAATCATAAATGAAGCTGCTATTGTGCAGACAAGGTCAAAATAGCTAATTATGGCCCTTTTAGGAGCCATAACTCTGGAACCAATAATGGAATCTTCCCGGTTCATAAAGGAACCAAAATCTTATGGTGATACAAGTTGTGTGCAAGTTTGGTAAAAATCAAATCATAAATAAAGCTGCTATTGTGCAGACAATGTCAAAATAGCTAATTCTGGCCCTTTCAGGGACGATAACTCTGGAACCCATAATGGGATCTGGCCAGTTCAACAAAGGAACAAAGATCTTATGGTGATACAAGTTGTGTGCAAGTTTGGTTAAAATAAAATCATAAGTGAAACCACTATCCTGCAGACAAGAAATTGTTAACGCACGCACACACGCAAATTCTGGCCCTTTAAGGGGCAATAACTCTAGAACCCATGATGGGATCTGGCCAGTTTTCGAAAGGAACCGGGATATCATGCCAATTCAAGTTTTGTACAAGTTCGATCAAAATTGCTTGCAAAATGTTGTCTCTATCGTGTTCACAAGAAATTACAGACAGACGGACGACGGACGTAGGGCGATCACAAAAACATGGTGTCCGAAAAGTGGTTATTTCTCCATGACAAAAATCACATTTGGACCCAAAATCTCATGCTCTGTCACATATAATCCTAAACCTTAAGTCATCACTTCATTTTATGGGGGTAAGTATTTCTTCGATATAGCAGATTGAAATGAAGGATTTCATATTATTATTATATAAATTTGAGCAGTGACAAAATCATTAGAAAACTGGTATATACCCAACAGCTTTTGCCTCTGTTTGTACGAATTGCATACAAGCTAAACCTACCTAGCCTAGAACTTGTTTTAAATCCTTTCTTTGGAGATTTCTTCATAGGTGAATGTTTATTTTTCTGATAAAATGTTTTTCGACAACATGCAAAGTGACTTTGAGTTAACTTAGACCTATGTTTATTTTTGATGAGACAAATGGAACAGTAGCTTTGACATCTTATGATATCAGTGTCCAAAATGCTTCCTTTATACAAATCTTGTTTTTTAAGAATGGAAGTCCCCTCAAAAATACAATACTTTAAGCTCACCAGTATAAACAAAGCTAGCTTCAGCCATCTTGTCAGGCTTCAGGTGCTTGTGTGGCCATCGCCTGTCAAACGTGTTTGCTCTTAATTGTACATATGATTCTGCCTCTGTCTTTCTCTCTTGCTGTATAATGGCGATTATATAACTGTCATTCGACAATGAGCCATGTGCACAGACTGAGGTGGAAAGTTCAGCTCTTCTGTTATCACTGGTAGTTTGCTTATCTGTAAAAAGCATCAAATCAAATATATTTAGCTTCACAACATGTACTTTGTTTTCATTGTTGCTAAGCAGAATATACACTTTACTAGTAATGTTGTTTTGTTTTGTATAACTGTTTTTTTACAGTTTTTAAAGAACATTCTTGCAAAACTATAAACCAGAACAAAAATTCAAAATGGAAATAAAACAAAATAATTGACAATTCAAATATCAGTTTAGTAAGTTCAAAGTCTTATTGCAATATTCCAATCATTTAATCTTATAATGCATTTCATCCAACCTGGCAGGGCGGAGTCAATTTCTGACTTAAGCAAATAATGGTAATCTCAAAAAAACCCAGCGAAATAGGTAATGCAATACAATTGTTTAATTCTGTAACCAGCAACTAAACCTCAGTACTACATTGGTTACAATTTAAGCTTGATGGCCACTGAATAAGAAATCAGGTTGCCGAATATACTATATATCCTGCACAATAATGCAATGGACCGTTGCCAAACCCGACCCAGCTAGGTTGATTAAAACAAAACTTAGTGTGAATCATTATAGGTCGGCCACATGTTTTGAGCAGCTGTGACTAATTAATGTAGGGCAGTTGATTTTCCCAAAAAGGGTAGGAACGTATATGTAATATAACTTATACCGCCAGTTAACAAGGAACAACGGTAACGATGCAAATCAATGTTTATTGGCAAAAAAACGTAAATCAACTCATTTTGATTACAAATGGAGGAGATAAGCAAAGGGCGACCCTGCAACCCTTGCAACATAAAGCTAACGACTGTACACCGTACTAATACTGTACAAATGTGTATACAGTGGCGCAACCTCTTCTTCTATCTTTAAAGAAAAAAACTATTCTCAAATTATTAAAATAGTTAAGCATCCAACTTAAAAGTACAAGTACGGTAGTTCAGAACATGAAGTTATATCTCAAGCTGATATATGGAACAGTACATGTGCCACATAAAAATTAAACATAAGTAACTGCTAAACAAAAAGTATGTCAATATTCAAATATGTAGGTTATTTAACACTTGTTTAGTAAATATACCTATTTTATACTTAAAGTGATTTCCTAATCATATAGAAAATAAAACGGGAAAGCATAGTACAAAGAAATGTTAAAAAATACACTGTCACATGGAAACATACGGATATTAGTCCTATCACATGAAAAACATTTCTCAACCGAACTCTTAAGCTATCATAGATGACCAATATTCCAATATGTACACTAGTGTGCACTAGTGGTAAATATACCGCCAGGTTTACAAATACTGGTATGTAGTTTATAGTCATGAATTGTTTATTGTCTCATAATCCTCCAAGTACTTTGGAGGTTTATGACATCTTTGTGGCCTAGACTGGGGAATTTCATCAATACCTTCATCAGAACGCCCATTGTCCAGAGGAGGGCTTTCATCAATTTCGCCGATTAACATTTGGGGTTCAGAAGGCTCATGAAGGACATTGTCATTCATTAATGGTGTAGTTAATGTCGGAGGTATTGGAACCATCTCAGAAACGCACGTGTTTGATTCAGTGTCCTCATTATCACTCTCGTTTTCAAAATCTTGCAGACTTGAGGAATAATTAGAATGAATCTCACTCTCAACGCGGTAACATACAGACAGTTTTATTTTGTAAGATGTAGCGCGTAACTGATTTCCAGTGAACTTTTTTTATAAAGCACCATTCACCGTCAATAGAAACAACAAGGTATCTGTCTCTCAGACGAGATTTCTGCTTATCTGAATACAAATATACTAAATCTCCTACACTGACCTTGTTTGAACTGTGTGTAACATTAGGACATTTAGATTTCTCACTGTATTTATAATCCTTCTCACGTAAACTATGCTGATTCAAAACGATGTCATGATCTATTAATGGGATCAGTTCATGTGTAAGATGTGACTGTTTCACGAACAAGTACAAGTTGGCGGTTTCGCTTTAAGACATCTGCCGCGAAGTTGATACCAACACGCTCAGGTGGTTCCTCTGAGGATTGTTTCACAAGACTTTCAGGAAATTGCTTGAGAGAAGCACACGTATGACAACTCTCACACACTCTGTCAATTGCTTTTGAGAGATTCAATGCATAAAACTGACGCTTAAGAACTAATTGTAACTGATGTTTAGTGGGATGACAAAGTTTTAAATGCAAAGCGGTTCCAAGCACTTGGCATCATTTCTACTCGCGAAATCTGAAGGAAAGTTAGCTGACCCAGCGACATGTTGCACACTCACTTGAAACCGACTAACCACAGACAGAAATGAGGTAACGCGGGGACTTGCAGAAAATTCACCACGACGAAGTTTCAGTATAGCCTGTACGCAAGGTTTACTATCAGTTAGTACACACGGCTTATGTTTAGACTGAATTATGAAAGGAGCAAAATGCTTAACCGCGGCCGCTATGCTCAAGGCTTCGATCTCGCATGGTAACCATGACACTTGGTGATTTTTAAGTTTGGCACTAAAGAATCCTGCTAGTAACAACTTGTTGCCCCGATTGACATACAAAGTAGCACCTATACCATGTTTTGAAACGTATCCATCAGTTACAATCCATAACTGATCATCGGTCTTGGGAAGCGTTATAGATTTGTGTGTGCTCAAGGCATGTTGTGCAGAACTGAATTCCGAACGTAAGCTATCTGTCCACACTAGTTTATCACGGGACTCTTTTCCAGATGAAGCCTCTTCCAATGACGCTAAGTATTCTGCACACCCTGGTAAGACTCTTGCAAGCATCTTATAAGCGCCTATGAATGCACGAAGATCACGAACACAAGACCGCAACCTTATGTGAACTGGCGGAGATTTGGCCATCCTTCCAAACCCAACCAAGTATCGTAGATGAACGCAGACAGACGATTGTTTTTGACGGAGATAACCTAAGGTTGCACTTCCGAAGTGCTTTTAGGACTCTGGTCCAGTTACGAATAAGTTCTTAAGGGCTGTTCCCCCCACTGTACAAATCATCAGCTAACTCTGCGACACAGCCATCTTGTAAACAGTCACCTAGTACGCGACACATTAATTCCTCTAGAGCAGTTTCAGAACCAGGCATTCCCATGGCACTTTTAGTGTACACTCGAACCCCGCGGAATGGTGTAGCAACACCGCAATATTTCATCGATGAACGCGATAATGGTATCTGATAAAAGGCACTTGTAAGATCAGCAACAATGACATATTTCCACTGACCAACAGTTCTCAAAACAGAGTCTATATCTGGCATTAACGAAGGTTGTGGTTTACTGTACTGTCCAACTTCAGCAAAAGCAGTTACCAAATGAAATTCAACAGACGACTTCTTGACCAGAAAGGAGGGATTTAGATACTCAACTGAGACACCAACATCCTCTGGTCGCTTGAATACACCCTGACCTTCTAATTCATCAAATATTTCTTGTAGCTGTACTAGCTTATCGCGACCGTATTGAGGAAGACGACCTTTGCGTTGTGGGGGTTGAGTTGTCCCATATTAACAACTGCTTCAAAAGATCCTTCCGCCCCATTATAACCCTGCAGGTCAGTACTGAAAACTTCATCATGTTCCCTTAACAGTTCTTGAAATTGATTACGAGTGTCACTAGGAAGGATTTCATCAGGATCAAGCTTGACAGTGTCAGAGTAATACTTAGGAGAACTTGCTGCAGATACTTGTGATCTGTTACTAGTCTCATCATTGACAGAAGGAACACATGTATTCAAAACTTGACAGACATGATCATTTTTCCGTAACTGTTGTGGTTGGTAGGTATCGTTGCACAAAGGATTTTTCCCGCGATCTATTCAGTAATTTGAGGTATCGGCCAATCAACAGTTCCAACTGGAGCATTGTCATTACGCGGTTCAATAGCTATGATACAGTCCTCCGCAAAATCTGATGGAACATCAAGTTCAACATAGTCTCCTGGCCAGATGGCTCGTAGGATGCTAGCTTGAGCTCGTCTCACGCGATTTTCGTTTTTGTCACTAACGCGAGAACCGTAGTTAAAAACGCCGCAACCATCAATGGTAATTTGCTGTTTAGCCGGTCTAACAGAAATGTCATTATGCGTCATGAAAGGAATTCCAGCAAGTATGTCGCTGTCAAGATCGCCTACAACGAGAGCTTCCAAATACATGTCTTTATCGTGTCTAGATAGAGTTAGTCTTGTTTCTCCAATTACCTCTAAGGCTGTGAACCCATCAGCCTGACGAGCGCTTTGATTACTCTTAGTAACAACGGCACCGATACGCGAGCAGTTGAAGCCTTAATCAAAGACATTTCAGCCCCAGTATCAAGCGTAAGATGTAATGGGAAGTGCTTATAAAATGCTTTGAAATATGGCGATTGCTTAGTGCTAACGCGTCGCGACATAGCGGCTACCCTAGAATTACTAGTGTTATCTGTGACTTGAGGTGTATCGCCACTAACCTCCAACGAGGAGTCGTAGGAAACAGTCTGTCGTGCTTTACTTATATATAACCGATCTCCCTCAGGGAGGTAGATACATGCACTCAGATAGTGTTGAGAAGGCCGTCCTGCTTGTTTGCACAGTACACGTTATGGATGGTCTTTTGGATTTAGAGCTGGAAATTTTGTTCTTGGCCTTATATGATGCTTTTAATACTTTAACCTCCGCGACAGAATGAACTTCGTCTAACAATGTGTCAAGAGCCAGAGATATTTCCGGCTTCAGACAGGCAAGTGTCTGCGACCGTAGTTCTGTACCGTATCTCTGTTTCACATGCGCAGGAAGTTCTGGGTGAATAAGCCTCAGCCAGGTAAGAACGATTAATTTTTGAATGGTAGGTGAAATGTCCTCGTCACTGTCCGGAACCTCACCATGATGTTTAATTGACCCGCCCGTGCAGAAATTATTCCCAGGTAAAAGAATTTCCTGGGAATTTCCTGGGAAATCTTTCTATCCTGGATTGAAAATCCTGGTATTCAAGAAAGGCTAGGATCCTGGGATTTTTAGGACCTAGGACCAGATAATTATTATTTTCATCGAAAAATTTCCTGGGATCCTGGTTTTCTTAGATTTAAAATATATGAGGATATAAATTATTTTCATTTTGGATACATAACTTTTTCGCAAAATCTGCACAAAAATTGACTTGTTTTCATGGTGAGTTTCAAAACATTTGATTTTATAATGTTATAAATTAAATGCATTTTTACAATTGTATATGTGTGTATTAAATGATTAAAATGCATCTTTAGACATCTGTAGCAGCATATGAGTAAATAATGTGACCAACCCCAATTTCGTGATGCCATCTTGTTTTTCCAGGTCAAGTTACTATAATTGGTTATTTGTCCCAACATTAGCTCAAGTGTACAAATTGCCCCCCTGGTCACCAAACTTTTCCAAAAATCTCTAGAAACAGGCACTATCCCTTCCGTCTGGTCCAAGGCGAATGTCACTCCTCTCTTTAAGCAAAGGTGATAAAAGCAACCCTGCTAACTATAGACCCATTTCTCTGACATGTGTTCTTTGCAAAGTTATGGAGCACATTGTCGCATCAAACATCACTAAACATTTCCAGGTCAACAACATACTTTATCACCTTCAACATGGCTTCAGGTCAAAACGGTCATGCGAAACTCAACTATTAGGACTTGTCGAGGACCTATTCAGGAATTTAATTCAAGGTCACCAAACAGACTTAATACTCCTCGACTTCTCAAAGGCGTTTGGTAAGGTTAATCACCTAAAGTTACTATATAAGCTGCACCAACATGGCATCCAGGACTGTACACTACAGTGGGTCAAATCATTTCTCATCGGTCGCCGTCTGTCCGTCTTAGTCAATGGTGATAAGTCGGATGAGGTCCCGGTCACATCTGGTGTCCCACAGGGCTCTGTCCTCGGCCCTCTTCTCTTTCTGCTATACATGAACGACCTACCTAAAAAATATTGTTTCACAGGTCCGGTTATTTGCTGATGATACTGCTGATTATATCACAGTCAACAATATTACACAACAACATACTCTGCAAGAGGACTTAACCAGGTTACAAAAATGGGAACACACATGGGACATGGAATCCAACCCATCCAAATGTACAGTGATTAAAATTTTCCAAGTCTAAACACCCTTACAAATCCACTTACACACTACATGGGCAGACACTAGCAACTGTGAGTGATGCAAAATACCTTGGTGTTAGCATCACTTCAGATCTAAACTGGAACAAACACATAAACCAGGTCACTTCAACAGCTGGTCAAACACTTAACTTCATTAAGCGCAATATTCCCTCCAAACAGCAAAATATTAGGGAATTTGCCTACAAAACCCTTGTTAGACCACAACTAGAGTACTGCAGCTCAGTGTGGAGTCCACATACACAGCTCAACATACATAAAATCGAGATGGTCCAACGCAGGGCCGCTCGATGGGTCACCAGTGACTATTCAAACTACAGCAGTGTCACACACATGTTAAAGCAATTGGGGTGGCGTTCCCTTGCAAACAGAAGGAATGATGCCAGGCTACTGATGTTTTACAAGATTGTCCATGGACTGGTTGCAGTGCCAATGCCATCTTATATTTTACCTCCTACCCGGCTCACTAGACACATGCATTCCCTATCTTTCCGGCAAATTCAAACACCCTGTAATTATTACAAGTTCTCTTTCTACCCGGCTACCATCATTCTCTGGAATTCTTTGCCGGCTGACATTGCTCAGGCACCTACCCTGGACCAGTTTAGGCAAGGGGTAACCAAACTTGGCCAGGACTTATGAGTGACCAGGCTGTTTTTAATCCTTTTACTGTACATTTCGCCTTTTTATTAGCACTATCAGCTTTGTCTCAAATTCTCAAAAATACTTTATGTATTACTTTATTTCTCCTGTACATTCCTGCTTTTAAACTCTTATGCACTGACGCGCACCTGCATAAAATACTCGCAAGGGTGTCAAGCAGTATTTATAGATACAATGTAGATAGATGGGTACACTTATGTGCGGCAGTGCGACTTTTTGCGTGAGGAACAGCCTCACCATCGTCATCAAAACCTCTAAGTGGATGAGTTACGGTCTTCTTTGCCCAGGTGAAACCATCAACAAGAAAACTGGCAAAATTTGGACCGAGGGATAGTGTGTAATGAAGATTTTGTTTCCATCCTTCAAAAGAAGTTTATGTTTCATTTTTGGTCAGGGACCACTGTTTCGGCGCCCTTACACAAACCATAGTTGTCAATTTGCGTTTAACAGTCAAAGAAAAACTGCCTCGTCACTGCCTTTGTTACAGCAAGTTGTTTTTGTGCACTGGTTTATTGGTCAAATGTCCATGAACTCGCTCGTCCTTGGTGTGTAGGGGAAGAACGTGGGTTTGTTTTAGCGCTGCCACCACGCCATTTAACAAGGAACAACGGTAACGATGCAAATCAATGTTTATTGGCAAAGAAATGTAAATCAACTCTTTTTGATAATAAATGGAGGAGATAAGCAAAGGGCGACAACCCTTGCAACATAAAGCTAACGACTATACGCCGTACTAATACCGTACAACTGTGTATACAGTGGCGTACGGTATAGGTTACGGAGAAGAATGTAAACGAATGCAAGTTCCAAAGGATATGGCGTTGGCTTAGCAATTTTGCTTTTCTAGGTTCGAGCCTGGATAATTTCACATTTTCTTTTTCACATTTTTTAATTGTTTATTTCAATAGTCATTGCTCGAGAAAACTGTGAAGTTCATTGTATCGATAAGTTAATGATCTTCCAGCACCAGTGATCATCACGCTTAACCTTGATTCCGATACATCGTCTGACAGAGATTTACACGGCTGAAGAGTCATCAACAAACACAGCAAGTGAAGTTATATGAAATTACATGACATGAATTAAATTGAAATAAAAGTAGCAAAATATTTCTTAATATAGAAACAATGAAAAATAAGTAAAACATTATTATAGCAATATGTAAAGTGCTTTTTAAAAAAGAGTCTTCAAAAATGTTTGACTAAAATAAAATTGAAAAAAGGTATAGTAGAGAAAAATTATGGTCGTAACCTGGGATTGAACTCGCACCTTACGGTTTATAATCATTACATTCTACCAATTGCGCCAGCGACATAATTGAGTCATAATAAACAAAACACACATATCAACTTAGTCTAGAGTGATTTGCCAGCCAGGTATGGACCGCATATCGATATAACCCAATAATAATAAATTAATCGTCACCTCAACGCAACAAAGTCGTATCTTATTATAAATTTATAAGAAGATACGACTTTGTTGCGTTGAGGTGACAAACTGAAAAAGTGTATCATTCCGCCACGGCTCAAAACACGTGGTCAAACTAAAGTATATGTAGGCATCTAATTTCTGTGTACTAAGTAATCAACATCTGGCTTTGTTATATCATGCAATAAACAACAATCAACTGAGGTAAATAGGTATGAAAATATCCGAAAACTGTTGTTTACAGATTCGTTATTAGTGAGGATTAATTGATGTAATGGAGCAGATCTTTTTTTCTTTGTTTGATTTTTTAATCAGGAGATTTGGACTTCTTATCGGCGTAATCGGGTTTTACATCCAGAATCGGGAGAAACCCGATGGGATCGAGAGAGTTGGGATGTCTGAATTATTACATCATGGCTGAGCTAGTCCACAAAATTAAATCCCAAAGAAAGAGTAAAATCATGATTTATTGGTATGGGTGTACTTGTCAAAAACAATGAAATTTCATGTCCACCAAAATGGGTAGATCCAGAGTGTGTGTGTGTGGAGGGGGGGGGGGGGGTTCCATGTGGATTGAGTTTAAATGTGGGTGACCGTTATGATTTTTTAAGCAGAATTCTATTCACAATAAAGACTACGAACTTCATATATTTCTTCATATCGACCATTTTTAAGAAACCTTATCGCTGATGAAAATACTTTAATTTAAGATGATCACCTGTAATTTTAGTTATAGCTTTAAAATTGTATTGCATAGCAAAAATAAAAAGATTAAAAACCTTATAAATGATCTACGGTACTATCTAGATACTAGAGAGACCAATGGGCGCAGTGTCATCATCGAGTCATGCAAGCAGAAAGTGCATATGTTCTTTTCACAGATGAAAAGAAGTTTCGTTTACTTGGTAACGATGGTCGTACACCAGTATATCATGAAAGGGGAGAGAGGTTTACAGAGGGGAATCAGCTATGGTTTGAGCGGGGTGTCCATGCACCACAAGACAAACCTACTCATCAACAGCAATTTGAACGTGTCAG
Organism: Mercenaria mercenaria; assembly: GCF_021730395.1. NCBI lineage: Eukaryota > Metazoa > Mollusca > Bivalvia > Venerida > Veneridae > Mercenaria > Mercenaria mercenaria. The sequence goes on along the minus strand of NW_026460119.1, from coordinate 21,745 downwards.
AATGAAATAATCCAACCAGAGGTATTGCCCATGATGTGAAACAACTGTGGTATGAGGTTTGTCCAGGACAGGCTGCTGCGCTCCCTGTCACACTGCAAGAGCTACACTTACGTTGCTGCATAATAATAACGTAAACGTATCTGATGGCCATCCAAGTCCCCCGACTTGAATATTAAAGACTAGATGCCCACGGGCAACATGTCGAGCCCGCCAGCTGTCAAAATGACTGGGAGTTGCACATGACACTCCTTGTCTCATTGAGGCAAACATTTATGCCAAATAAAAAAGAGATTGCAAAAAGTTACAATGTAAGTTCTTCAAAGTAACAACAAAGGGACGTAAATCTAAAAAAAAATTCTAAGTCCACACAAAAATCCTCACCAGTTGGGATAGGTCAAAATAGACCTGAAAATTGGATGTAACATGCATGTTGTACTACAGGAAAGTGGTCTTGATTTTTCCCTACGACCAGTAATAAAAAAGTTACGAATATAAGCTATTTATAGTAACAACAAAGGGAAGTAATTCTAGGATTTTGCGCATGACACTCCGTCTCATGATGATGAACAATTGTGCCAAGTTACATCAAACAGTCAAAACCAAAACTTTGACCCACTTTAGCAAATTCCTTGTCGCCTTCATTCTTTACATCTATTACAAACACATGATGAATACATTACATTGGAAAGAGGTTTTTACTTTAGCCAGGGCATATTCTTTGTTTTTGTAATACTTTTAGTCGATTTTTTCTACTTTCTATGTACAGTAGGACTGAAATAAAAGCTTTCTGCTCATTTCAGCCATGTCGCCAAGTATACTGAGCCAAATAATAACTCCGTTGATAGCACTGGAGTACATCTGTGCACCAAACCTACATGCAGTATTATGAAAGAGGGTTCATTGTAATTGCGGAAGGACATTTTCAATAGCATAAGCACAAAATGCATTCATCCCGGTCATAATTATTACTGTCACCTAAAACAGTTCTCACCTACCGTAACAATAACTAATATATTAACGAAGTATTTTGAAAAAGGTATAGATGTGACAAAATTGACACAAACTGTCGGCAAATGATATAACTTTATCAAAATAACTCTCTTGTTACTATCTGATAAGTAAATATTTCTGATATTATCGTTTCCAGTTCATTTTTATTTTGTCGCGATTTAAAAATCTCTCCTCCGTAACGGGGACTTCTTCAAATGTACGTGATAACAATGGTGTTTTCCCTCTGTGTCTGTATCATTTACCTTGAATGCATCAGTAAGAAGGCTTGTTTTTAGTATATGCCATCAACATGATCAAGGTATCGAACAGTTATCAAATATTGAATTAATTTTATCTCTTCCGTCACGTATTACTTCCGTAACATAACATCTTAGCTGTTCTAACTGCCTACTGAAATGCGGAAGTTTTTCTCATGCGTCACTCGAAGGAAGCAGAGGCTGATCTGCAAAGACTTTTAAGTGTAATTTTAAATTATTGGTGGAACAGTATTTCAAGTAAATGAGGTAAGTTCATATTTGTGTACAAAAAAAGCATTCTACTACATGATGTTTATGAGATTATATTTTAAGGTGTTTGAATGTGTTTTCTCTGCTTTTCCAATTTGGTTTGAACGTAAAACTATACATAAAATATAGCGCTGAAATAAACATGCCTCTTTAAACATATCCGTTACGGAGGCGATAACGTGTTCGTAAATTCCAGTGCGACATTCAAATTTCATACATGAAAGTTTGGCCAAAGAGATATGTCAAAACTGACTCAGATTCAAGAAATATATATTTTTTTCTGACTATTTTATCAGTAGAAAAGTGATATAGAGCTTGAGTTTTCCCACAATACCGTTATGGAGGTGAGATAGTTTGTCTGACTGCATTGAACTTGTCCTTGTTTAGTCACTGCACCAATATGATCTGGTTTCAGTAATGTTCTCGTCATTATGTAATATTTAAAATCTTACTAACTTTTTGAAAAAAGGCCACATGTTTTATTCTGTTACCGAGAAGATATTATGTTACGGAGGTTACATAGAAATTTTATTATTTATGTAGTAGAAATAAAGTATTCGTAGACTTGTTTAATTGTAATTAGGTTTCTCTGAATTTCCTTTTGACAAATTTGACTATTTTTCTTCCATGTCCAAAGAAAATATAGTGGCACATATGACTTACAATGATTTGAACGGACTTAATCAAACCGAGTCTGCTATTATTTTAGATGACTGCATTCTTTGCTTTCAAGGAATCTTTACAGACTTTATTATCCAATATAAACTGTTGTATGTTGAACGTAAGAAACATCGATGTGACAGAATAAAAGACAGAAAATGTTAGTAAGGAAACGTTTATTAACATTATTAATTGAGTTGGAATTGTTTAGAAAATGGTAATAAAATGGTTGACAAACACACTAATATCAGAAAAGCAGGGGTCAAATTTAGCAACATTTTCTACTAGCTAAAAGTAGCTAGTGCCCTCTTTGTTCACTAGCTAAAATGAAAAGATACCGGCTAATGTCATGAATGTTAAACTATAATATTTAATAACTATATTAATATTTTACTGGCCAAAACCTACTGATTAATCTCTGTAAGTAGCCAGTCACACAAAAAAATTCTATTAGCTTAAAATAGCTAGTGCCATTTTTATCCACTTAACAAGCTAAAGTCAAAGCCTTCCATTTTAACTTAATGCCAGCTGCAATTATGCATTATATCAGAGTTTTGTTGAACAATGAAATATCATTTATAAACACAAATGATAACATTCCTTTCATGCAGAAAAAAGCTTTGAAGACATTTGCTTGGTATATTATTGACTAGCTGAAATTAGCTAGTACATTCCAAGCCCACTAGCTATTCTCAAATTCCACTAGCATTTAGCTTGTATGCTTGTCTAAATTTGAACCCTGAGAAAAGTAACCGAAAAATGCAAATTCAACTGTTGCTGACAAATCACAGAAACTCGTGTGCGAGGAGAGACATCTGGATGGCTGCGTAATTTAAGACATGGCTCATGAAGTTCAGATTAATTTACTTACTGAATCTTGGAAATATAGTAACAAATGAAAAGTCCCATTCGTCCAAGATATAAAAAGAATAAAAGAAATCAGACGTATACAAAATAGTTGATTATTTAGAAAAGACAGGAACATCAAGAAATGTTCGATGTTCATTGACGGAGATCATAGATGGATAGAAAGCCTGCATCATGAGAGGGTTTTATCATTTGAACTGTTTCTAAAGAGCCCTGACATTTTATATTATGGTCGTTAATCTATTACACACAGCAGTTTGATTATAGGCTTTACTATACATGTAACACAATTTCCGTAACGCATTATCACTTCCGTTACTAGATGCCCCAATATTTGCTGTATATACAGATTTTGTATAAATGTCACACATGGTAGTTTAGTTTAGTTGCTGTTTAGTCTTGTGCAGGTAATTGTTTGAAAATGTACTGTTTCAATGGTTGTCTCTTTAATTTAATGAAATGTATTGTTTTTGAATCTATGTTAGGTGACAGGTTTCTAATACTTAAGCAGTGCCAGAACTGTAATATGTCAACTTATTGTGTTGTGTTTTAATCAATTCTTTAAAACATTTGATAAAGTTCCAAAACCATGTTCCCATTGTAGAAAAAAACAACAACAACAATATTTTCTTTAGGCTTATGTTTTTATTTCGTTGTAAATTTTATCACTTCCGTAACGGAGTTGTATGTTTTTAGAATCGCCATTCCAGCACTGTAATATATGTAGCACATCCGCAACTTATTGTGTGGTGTTAAGGACATTCTAAATTGACAGAGGGTTGCCAATTTTCTTCTATACGATGCTCAATTTAATAATTATAACAAGTGTAAATATTCAAATTTTTGTTTTAAAAATACAGCTTAAAATTATCAGTCATACACATTTATTCTCTCTCGGTATTGACGGTAGAAAATGTCATATTGATTGGATTGTGTGTCGGACGTGTTGTTCAATTATGTTTCATTAAAGAGTTTCTTTTGAATAAGTAACTGCGTTATTGTTTAATTTCTTAATATCCAAAAATATAGATGGTCACTAAATTCTACCATCCGTAACATGAGTAAATGCACATATATATCAGTATTCGATATTGTTTAAACGCTATCAATGTTGTGGTAATTTTCAGATGTTGGACTTTTGAAAAAAACAAGTTAAGAACTGTTATTTAACATTCACATTTTTAAGATTTTTCTAATTTTAAGTGGGTCAAATTTTTGGTTTTGGCTGCAAAATCCCTCTATGCGCCAAAAAGAAATGCTCCAGACAAAGTCATTCTTGTATCTGACTTTTGACCTCTTAAGTGTGAACTTGATCTTAGACCTAGGGACCTGGTTCTTGTGCATGACACTCCGTCTCATAGTGATAAACATTTGTGCCAAGTTACATCAAAATCCCTCCATGCATGAAGAAGAAATGCTCAGGGCAAAGTTGTCATTCTTGTATCCTTTGACCGCTAAGTGTGACCTTGACCTTAGACCTAGGGACCTGGTACTTGCGCATGACACTCCGTCTCATGATAGTGAACAATTGTGCCAAGTTACATCAAAATCCCTCCAAGCATGAAGAAGAAATGCTCCGGACAAAGTCATTTTTGAAATTGACCTTTGACCTGTAAGTGTGACCTTGACCTTTGAGATAGGAACCTGGGGTTTGTGCATGACACTCCGTCTTACTGAGGTTAACATTCACGCCAAATATAAACAAGATTGCTCCATGCATGTCAAAGTTATGGTCCGGACAAACAAATCCGGACGCACGCACGCACGGACGCACGCACATACACCGAACAGCCATTTTGGACAACTATGTCTTCGCTTCCGCAAGCGGGCTCGACAAAAACCTTTGGGAGGAACTCAATCGGTGGGTAAAAAGATGTCACGTGCCACAGACCCTTCCTCAGATGAGAGCAAGGCTTGTACAGGAATGAACCAACATTCTCCAAAATTACACACATAACACGAAACGTCAATGCAGCGACGTTGCCTAGCTATCATAAACGCCCAATGAGGGCATACAAGTTTAATTAGCCAACTGTAAAACTGTGTGATTGGAGAAGGAGCAGATTTTGTAAATTTGCACTTTAACGCAACACTGAAATAAGTGCTGTTGTTTTCTAAATTTTGATTATTATGCGACGAAAAATATTTTTAAATATTATTAATCACTTCTTAACTACGTTTGTTGAAACTTTCAACAACATCTACTCAATAGATACTGAGACAGGGGTATTTGTGTAACTTTACAGTTATAAGTGCCTCCAAGTATAGATATTCTTCCACACCATCACTGAATTACAGAGTTACATACTCACTGTATGGTAACTACAACGATAGCCGTGTGTTTGGGTTGTCCAATATGGCCGCTCAAAGCAGAAAACAACGGAAGGTCATGTAAGTTCTTACAGATATTTAATACGTCTTGCTACGTTTTGTTATCAAAATTTGTTCACTAACACTGGTAATGTCCAAAGAAGTAATCGCCGGACTGACATGGTTACCGGAATCGTATTTAGCACAAATATATCTGATAAACTCATGGAAATTGTTCATTTTTGCGTCAGATGTTCCAAAATTTCATTTTTATTATCTATAAAATCAAGCTATTTGGACTAAATTGATGTAAATATACTATATGATAATCTCTAGTATAAGTATGCATAATCTGTGATATGTACATAGCACCTAAGCTTCAAAAGGACTCAAAACGTATAATGTCATGAACACATGAATGTAACAGTTTGGATAACAAGTGTACACCGGTTTGGATGACTTAATCTCTTTGGATGTTTGCGGTTTGGATTAACACTTTTAACTGCTAATTTTAAATAATGTTTGTTTCTAAGTATTATAATTTCTTTTCTCAAGTGTAGCAGTGAAATTTTCCAATCTAAAATACCAGTGGGAGGGGATTTTTTGGCCACGAAAAGCAATCGTCAGCACCATTAATCTTTGTAGTAAATTCAAACGCACAGGCCTATTACTAAGTAAAATAGGCTGCAAGTGCAAGAATACTATTGTTGATTATGCATGATTGTTAGTTCAATAGTAGGGTCACATTAAAGGCTTTGTTATCTGTCTCCCAATCTCACATTTCAAAACAGAGCTTTTAAAAAAATGATTCACTAGCTTGTTTAATTATATACTGACTTCTGTTCTAATTTCACGACTGTTTACATACATTTTGATGAAAAAGGGCGAATATCAAGTACAACAGTCGACTATTCAAATGCCATGTCACAAAAGAAATAATTGAATGAATCAATGGCATAATCAAGTACAAAAGGGCCAAGAATTTTGGTAAGACGTATGTTTTAGTCATAGAAATTTCACCTCTTCTGATGCTAAATAACACTTTGATACCTGCTTACATATATAAACTTAACCATAACTTGCTAAGTCAAGTCAAAATAGCGATATATATTTGTTTTGAAAAAGCAAGAGAATCAGTCTTTGAGCCTTTGCATTGTATGTCGGATAATTAGAGTGAACAGGTGTTTGAAGCATCATTTCATTCTTAAAAGTAGTATGTGAGGTACCTGCTTACATACCAAAGCTACAGCATTATTTGTTAGCTAAATGAAGCGGCATAACTCTGCAATGTAGTTAAAGTCAGACTTGTAGAACCTCACTTTGCATGTTAGATCCTCCTAACTATTGATTATTGAGATACCTGCATACGTACAAAAAGTACAAAATTAAATTTAGTGAATCGGGAAAAGAGTCATACATTTGTAAAAAAGCAAACTAGAATTATGGAACATATGTATTGCATGTCAGATTATCACATTGAACAATTAGTTTCAATAAATTCCCACTAGTCATTACTGATATAACATCTTACAAATAATTAACAAGGAGTATGCGGAAGTCAACGAACGGATGCGCGCAATAGCCCTTCGTATTCTTCAAGTAGTCGATGCAAATCATCTTTTGGAATAGTGAAATAGCTAATGTGCACAGAGGTTGCATTTAAGTTGGTAGATAAAGGGGCAAACAAACGTTTTTGTTTATTTTGGGCCTATTTTCTAAGCAGGTACTAATTCCACTTCTATCAAATATGATAAACAAATAAACATTTATTGTAAAAGAATTCAAATCAAATCACCCTCGAGACGGTAGATGGAACCCAAGCTTTCAAAAACAAATGACTTGGATATATAACCAGCCTGGCACTCAAACATTCTTACGCTGCTGTTTTTAGAACTCATTTAACAAACCTATCAGGATATATAGTGATTTATTTTGAAACTATTCCATGAAATAAATTCGTTATTCAATGTAACACATTTTCATGCACCAATACCAAAAATAATTTCTCTAGGTACAATGTTAAATTCGAATCGTTTATACATATCTTAGATATTTAGTTTTATGACCTTCAGTTTATTTCTTTCCATAGATTTTTTTAGTCTATATGCAATCCATACACAAGATTACCTCTTATATCACACTAATGAATAAAGGAGATAGATGTGGATGTATATGATTTTATCAACTTTGATCCCGATTTTTTCGTGCAGGAATGTGAATTATGTTGCTATCCAAACTGGTGCATATACTAAATCCAAACCGTTAACTGCTTTTCAATTACTTATATCCAAACCGTTACACACTTGATACATATGATTGACTTATGATGGTATTTTTCACAAAAATACTACACTTTTAGTTCAGAGATCGATAACAAGATATGTCAGAAATGTTTCTTCTTTCTTTTTAACTGATTTGTCTGATGATACAATTGCAAGAGCTCTGATAACATCTTTAAAAGTTTCGTTTTCGCTTCTTGATTCCCATAATCTGTACGCTTTTATCATTTAGTAATTAAAACTGGAATAATCTGATCTTTTTATATCGAATAACTTAGACCTTAGAATGAAAACTGAATACCTAATAAATCTTTTTGTAAAAATATGTATTTAATCGTAGAAAACATCAAAACTTACGTGATATTTTTGACATTTTTTGCCCGGGAGAGGCCATATCGGACAGATCCAAACACACGGCTACCGGTGTAGTTACCATACAGTGATACTATATTATGTAGTTTTTATTTGCATTAGTTCTATATACATGCATATGTTATGATCAAGTGAAAAAATGATATACCCTGTACCTACCTGATTTGTTATAAATCATTTCCTAAATACCACTAAACATGGGCTTAAGGTGTAAATAGGCAAATTTCAAATTCAAACTGAACACTTCATGACTTACAGTATTACCGTTGCATTATATTGATGCACCTCAAAATATCAGGGTTTTTATATACTTATAAGGTGAAATTTTCAGACTCGCTGTCACAACTATTGTTAGAAACAAATTTCAATGACAATCCCAGAGCATACCAAATTCTAATATGCTTGCCTCTGTTAAAACACGCTTACTCTAGAATGATGTCACGTTAACATACGGTGAAATCAAAGGGTTGCGACCAAGACAGAGTGCTACTATAATATTATTTTATCCACTGTTTTAGATTAAAGGCATATTAGAATTGAAATAATTTATAACAAAACCGTGTTTTAAGCCTATACACTCGAGCGGTAATACATGGTACAAATAATTTCACTTGGGCTGCGCCTTCATGAAAATATTACGCCCGGCGTATAACCCCTTATCCTGCATAAATAGTGTTAAAGCACTCTTTTGCTATAAATTATTTCTTAAATCAAGTATCATCAGCAAGAGTATGCCTGAAAATGTAAAGATTGTAATCAAAAGAAGAGATTTTTTTTTTATTTTTACATACCATCCTGAGACACAACTGTCAGACCAATACTGGTCAAGTTTTCTTCAACGCGTCTGGCCTGAAATAAATTAAAAAAGGAGCTGCGTTCAATAAATGCTTGATGCCCCCAGTGGCATCCTTGTCGATAGATTTTGCACCTAAGTCCAAAATGAGGTCAAGGTCAAGGTCAAACTGAGGTCAGGTGATGTCTGAAGATGAGGAATGGTCACAGGTTACATCTGCATTAGTATCAAGCCATTCTAGTAAGGGGTATTGATGCTAGACGAAATGGTCCCATTTGATTAACCTCGTACGGATCACCATATGCCTCCCGCATCAGTAGATGTTGGGGGCATAAAAATAACATTTTAAACATGAAATTATATTTATCTGAATGAAAGTGTGGGGTATTTTCCAGGCAAAAACAATGAGACTGAATGAATGGATGAACACAAATTAATAACTATATGACCTTATGCTCTCCCCTCAATTTTTGAGACAGTATAAAACTTAGAACATTAACTTCTCTAAGTACCCAGGCAAACAGGTGAATCAAAACCAGTCTCTACACTTAAGATAGCTCCTCACCATCATACAATATACATTACTATTGCAAGGCTCGATCTATCAGCACTTGACTGGAAACTGATTCAATCTAAAAGTAAAAGCTCACTGGCCTTTATGATCGACCCATCACTTACACATTTGAAAGTGAAAGTACAAACTTACCTTCAAGTCAGTTTGATCTAAAGTAAGGCAAAGCTGGCCTCTATTGTGGTCATGTCCTGAAAGCACTCCAAAATCTGGAGGTGTGTGAAAGCTGTCCCTGAATTCCTCATCATCTCTAGAGTGAGAAGATGGCCTAAATTCAACACCTAAATCGTCTAAACTGTATGCTCTGCCAATTCCTGGCAAGTACGGTTCAGGTAGATCAGTGAATACAACCTGTACCCTAAGGTTAGCAACTTCTTGATTCTCGACTGCACTTTCTGTCTGAGGCAGAAATGCTACTAACGCAAAGACAACCTGTAAGGATGTCTTCCAAGTATAGCCATTGCACACCTTGTATATACTGTCCACAACTGACCTCATGATTTCTACACCTGAAAATTTAGTTATACATGTACTACGGTCATCTTTAGAAATATCTTTTTCTGTGTCAATTACATCAGTTTCAATACTCTTTACAGCTACTCTTTCATCTTCAAAACAATGTTGTTGTTCAGGACATGCTCTTATGGATGTCAGCATGCTTTCATAATTCATTTTTACCATGTTTTGCATGTTTTAACAACTGTTACAACTCATTCCTAAAAGTTAAACAAGAGGGCCAAGATGGCTCTAGGTCGCTTACCTGAGAAACACACCATAACAGCGTAAACATGTTTATCTTTGGGATTTCATGGAAACAAATATTCTGGCCAATTTTCAGTAGAATTTGACCAAAAATGTGGTTTCTTGAGTTTAAACAAGTATTTTATTTGATATGACCTAGTGACCTAGTTTTTGATGTTAGATGACCCATATTCAAATCTGACCTAGATTTCATCAAGGAAATCATTCGGACCAAATTTCATGAAGATCAATTGAAAAATACAGCTTCTATCGCATACACAAGGTTTTTCTTTGATTTGACCTAGTGACCTACTTTTTAATCCCAGATAATCCATATTTAAACTCGACCTAGATTTCATCAATGTTCTCATTCTGACCAAATATCATGAAGATCAATTGAAAACTGTAGCTTCTATCCCATACACAAGGTTTTTCTTTGCTTTGACCTAGTGACCTACTTTTTTACCCCAGATGACCCATATTCAATCTTGACCTAGATTTCATCAAGGCCTCTATCACATACAAAAGGTTTTTCTTAATTTGACTAGGTGATCTAGTTTTTGACCTTAGATGACCCATATTAAAAGTCAACCTAGATGTCATCCAGACAAACATTCTCATCAAATTTCATGAAGATCGGGTGTAAAATGCAGCCCCTATTGCATACATAAGTTATTTTTTTTATTTGACCTAGTGACCTAGTTTTTAACCCCAGATGACCCATATTCAAACTTGACCTAGATTTTATCAAGGCAATGATTTTGACTAAAATTCATGAAGATCAATTAAAAAATACAGCTTCTATTACATAAACAAGGTTTTTCTTTGATTTGACCTAGTGACCTACTTTTTGACCCCAGATGACCCATATTCAAACTGATCTAGTTTTCATCAAGGCAATCATTCTGATTAAATTTCATGCAGATTAATTGAAAAATACAGCCTCCATCGCATACACAAGGTTTTTTTTATTTGACCTAGTGACCTAGTTTTTGACCCCAGATGACCCATTTTCGAACTTATCCTAGACTTCATTAAGGTTATTATTCTGACCAAATTTCATGGAAATCAGTTGAAAAACACAGCCTCTATAGCATACACAATCTAAATGCTGACAGACGACAGACAGACAGACAAATGACAGACGCCGGACATCGAGCGATCACAATAACTCTGCAAGAAAATGTTCTGGAGGCCAAGTAATTTGGTCAGCAAAACCCTTGGTCTGAGTCAAAGTCCTTCTGCACATTTATCCGACCCTGTAATATATGGTATCAAACATATGACTTCGACTTGGTTACGACACCTTTAATAAATACATAGGACTGAAATTTGAGGCTGAATTTCAATATAGTTCAGAAACATGTAATGTAAATCTGGAAGAAAATTTGTAAACAGCCTGGTAGCTTGGTCTGTAGAGCATAGGAACAGTATTCCAAGGATACAAGTTTAAGCTTCAGTCTGGTTGCATAAATTAACACCTTGCCATAGCTTCACCACAAAAATGATGACCGCTCCATTTCTCTAATGAATTTAAGTAGCTATGAATAATTTATTTGCAAATTTAGTTTTATATATTAGGTTTTATTGCTGTTGTTGAATTCCATATTCAAGGGTTGGAAGTGAACTACTAGTAATTGTAGGATATATGTAATCAGTTTCTGTTTTCACATAAGTTGGAAGGTTCTGTTACTTTCTCTGAAATACAGTAATAATACTTGGGTCTGTGTCTGTATGTTTAATGCGCAACACCCATTTCCCCTATTTTAGTTGTACTGAAGTACCTATTTTCCCTATTCCAGTTGTACTCACAACTTTGCCACAAGAAACATAGCCGCAGTTGTTTTTGTCTAAAATGTTTTGGATGGGCAAGACAACATAATGTTTATCGATCTACATCTCCTCTCTTAAAAATATGTTTATTTTGGGTATAATTACAAAAAAAAATTTTCTTGTCAGTGTAATAGACGTCCAACTGCAGTTTAATTAGCTCTGAAACAGCAAAACTACAATGTGAAAATGGTCTAACTCAAATTGGTCTAATGTATTGCACTGAAGAACTGAATGCATTATCGGTCCAACACTCAAAAACAAGTATTTTTAATAAATTAACTGCTTTTTGTGAATTTGCTCATCCAGTCAGGGAAAGACATATTGATAATCATATTGTATTAACAGAGGTGATAGTATACTTTATTTCGTTGACAAAGTAGTTTATTAAACATAGTAATTATTATCATATATCACCCTTCTATGAAGAAATTATTCATTATTTGCCATTATTTGCTAGTCAATATTACAATACAATATTATTCACATTTTATATATTTCAAAATATTCAGTATGCAAGTGGTATAATTGCATTTATGTTTATCTTAAAATCAGTAAGGAATAATTATTATATATAATTACTTACACACATTGTCCAAACTGAATTTTCTCTAATTGTGTAAAATTGGATCGCACACTACAAATTATACGTTTATAGTATAATTTTAATATAATTCTTTTTTTTTTTGAAGCAGTGAAAATATCAATTTTATTCACTGATTCACTTATGAACACTTAATTCTTACGTTTTTCACTTGCTCTATTCCATCGAGGCATTAGTTTGGCCATTTATGGGGCCAAATATGAGCCCAATTTCCCCCATAAAATATTATGTTTTTTCCCCCTTTTTCAGAAGAAATTTCCCCTGATAATAGGTTGTTTGACACAACTAGATATGAACTCTAGCTCTTTCAAGTTTTATTACCGTCCATCTAAGGAAGGTTACTGTTGCAATTAAATAACATTATAGTTAGAAATTATTGGAAACAGTATTAATAAGTGAAATGACCAGAAATTTCCCTTCCTGAGGGTATGATATTTATGAAAAATCATTACCTTCTTGTTTTTATATCCGAACTGTCCCGTTATGTTCTACAGGGGTCAGCCGAATTAAACATTATGCCTTTTATACGATATTTTTAACCAATGAAAAAGTTACACGAATATCTATTTTTTGAGGCTCAAAAAAGAGGTACGATACATTAACGGACGTGGTACATAATATAAATTCATATATCCTCGACAGGTACCCTTCTATTGTACCCCTAATTTAAAATTAAAATCGAAGGAGTGTATATTACAAATATGCTAATTATAAAACACATGTAATGGCATTTCCAATATTAAACATGAAATTATAGGTATTATTGGGTCAATGTACAAAATATCTTACCGATGGATTACACTTAAATAGTGCATTAAAGTAATTGAAATTAATTACTGACTTAGATTTGGGTTATAATTGTCAATTACTACTGTTTGCAGATCAAATTGCCCTTTCGTCTTTTCTTAACTGGATTGTAACAGATGTACTAGAACTAATCTTCATTTAAAATTTAAATGAATCTTGCCATAATGCAAACTACATTTAGGTAGCGTGGATATGAAAAAAGACACCCTCTTGTACATTACAGGCCTTTTTCTGCCTAAATTTCAGTACCTTTTGCTGCATATTTTTAAATAATGTACCTCGTGTTGTTTTTTTTTAACAATAATTATAAAACGTGACTGACTCGAATTGTTGGATTCGCTCATCGTTGATCGAAGGGCATAAATTCGATTCCCGGAACCGACCATGCTTCCTTAATTGAAAAAAAAGTCGGCAATTTCTTACGGAATATGTGAGTCTTAGTCTAACTAATTTGACCAATCCTGGGAAACAGTTACGAGTAGTTTTCTCCACTCGAAAGAAATTGTCATTGCCAGATTTGGGTTTAAATGCTGATATTGTTGCGAATATAAGATAAATTCAAATAAAACTTACATGTATCAAAAGGTAGTCCAAATAATTTTACTCAAGAGTTGAATATCGTTATATTTTTGACTGGTTGATAACAACTATCTATTTACGTCCGATACATTTCCATACACAGGTTTATTTTTAGGTTACACGCCATGCCTATGTCATCGACATTTTTTTTATTTACTCCATGTACTTACTATTCGCATTATGGTTAACAATTTCGTTTTTACTGTATGTTTTTAAATTGATGGCATTTTCTTCTTATTAAAGATTTTTCTATTCTGATTTTGCCTTTTCTAGCCGAACGTCCAATTTTATTTTTCGCATTGATTTCAATTTATTTACTTATAAGACATAATAGCTATTTGCGATCGCGCTGTATAAAATTTTACCGGTAAATTTATGAAAAATCGGCCGTTTTTATGTAATTTTGATTAGTTTAAAGTTTGTATCTTAATGAAAAAGCCCTAATATTCTAGCTACATCTATCTTTTATCGACGTTGAAAGTTTGAAGCAAATCTGTTGGATATTAAAAGCTCCACACGCGTTTCCTGTGTACGGGACACCTAAATTTCGCGGTATTATTCTTTTCTAAAATTTACCTGGTTACCTGTTTTCGGTTGCCTGTCGTCGTCTGCTTGTTTATTGTACGTTTTCACTACTGGAATTTCCTATGGTGACTTCTTTCTTATATCCATTACTCTGCTCTGTATGTTGTTTATGCCACCGTAGGTCCCTAATATCTATTTACAAATGCTTGCCTAACTTTACTGTAAATGATATTTTCTTCCTATGTTTACTATTTGATTTCTTATAGTTGTTTTATTACCTTTGTTTCAGTTCTATGTAAAACATGTTAAAGTTGTTTCAAATTTTGGTTAAAACTGTTAAAACTAGCTAAAATATGATAAAATTTAATAAAATCAGCATCGGCGATAAAACCAATAAGTCATGATTATCCGTTATTTTCTTTACACAACGTTTAATCAACGACTCTTGAATCATTCTTTATATGTTTAGAATATGAGCATTATACGTCAGGTATGATTTAACGAATTTTTAAGGACTTATTTTATTTGTCATTTAACCTTCAGTTATAAGCCGTTAATATACCATACCTGTGGTAAATCGACTGTAGCTGATTTTACTTCAATGAGTGGGTTGGTATTTGCGTATTTTGCGTTTTATTTGGGATTCCAACGTTTATAATACACGGTTTACTAAAAATAGGATTTAATTGATTTGTTTACTTCTGGTGAGATAAATTTATACAGCATTTTTACTTTATAAGGCTCAATGTGTCTGATATACAATTAAGGAATAACTTGCATGATATCCAAGAATGATAACTTCAGAAAAATTCTAAAATAAATTTTATTTGGTTATGCAAGCAAAATTTCATTTCATTTGACAAACACAAGATTGTGTCATAAATTAAATGGTTAATATATCGTGGCATTTGTCGATTTCTGACGAAAAGAAAAAAAACAGAGGGCTCATATTAGATGATTTACATATTTATCTCAGTCACAGACACATCGGTTCAGCCGTCAGTTAATATCTTAAAGAATATATTAGGTCGCGACCGTAAAACATGTTTTTGTTTTAATTTCAGCATCTTTTACCTCTAGCCTGCTAGCGGCAAGTGCTTTTGCCTTTGCGACCAGTGCAGACCAAGATCAGCCCGCACGTCAATGCAGGCTGATCATGGCCTGCACTGATAGCTCTTCAGTCAGTAAAATTTCGATGAACACCCCTTCGAATAATAAATGGTTTTGCCCAAATTGAATGATGGACCAGTCAATTTTAGAAATTTAGCAGGGTAAAGGTTAAAAATTTCCTCACTATCAATGCTTTATTCAAAATAAGATGACCACATGTAAGATGTAAACAAACCGAAGAAATCGCCGCGGTAGCAGTAACCTTGCTGAAGAAGCTTATTTGTAATTTTATTGTTTCCGTTAATTTAAATCGTCAACTTGACGACGTGCATTAGCAAACCGAATGAAAAATATATATCCAACACGATGTTGACTGGGTACATCCCCATCCAAGGCTACAAGCGGCGTCGTGATAAGAACTGCATTCGGATAAATGTTGTAAAAATGTCGTTATTAATAACAGTAAATGTAGAAATACACCTCAAGAATGATATTGTTTTGAATATACATGTACCTCATTGATAAACCATGCATCACAAAATAATAATGTGTTTATTTCTCTTGGCACTGACGTAAATGGCGCGAGTCGGAGCGTTAGGGAGTCCCAAAGACGGCGTCAAAATTTTCCTTGCCACTAACGCTACCAGATTTTACCGGATTAGGTGAAAGGAACAGACCCTAAATGTTATGAATACAAGATGTACGAACATTACAAGAAAGAAAAAGCTGCAAACGCTGCAATACCTAAGACATTTTTACAATATTCTGATAAGTTTAAACACTTTATTATGAAATTTGTAGTTTGCCTTTGCATTTTATAGCTAATAATAATCTAATAGCTTTAGCGATGAGAAAAAAGGTATTGTACAGGATATTTTACAAGTAAAGGTAGAACTTAACTAGTAAGAGCGCGTCCAGGGGCGTGCCTGGAATTTGAAATGTACGCCAGATGTGAGCAGCATAGCTATTTATAGGCATGGCGGTTTGGGATTGTTGGACCTGCCTTTGAAAATGTTAACAAATAGTCGATAAGAGATGCATTGCAGCGTTAACATATTTTGTGTTTCACATTTATACAACACATTATACAGATCATTTAAATCTCATAGGAATCGCGACATTGCAACAGTCAAACACAGATAACAGTAGGATGAATCACACAGAAACCCCGGATATTTTGAGGAATCTAAACTAATAAAAGTTTCCGACCATCCTATGTAACTTTACCGCGGAAAGTGCGTGCTAATAGTAAGATACTGGGCCCGTATTCATTTGATTTTAACTAAGATATTTAAAGGCACATCAAGTTACTTTAGTACAAAGATACATAACAAAACTTATTATGTCACTTGAATTTTAGAGACTTAGAACGGTGAAGAATCAGAGTTTTGTGAATTTCTCTGTTCATAGCACTAAGTGTTCATATCTTTCAATCAACAGAAACAGTAGATATATAATGAGATTGTAAAATGTTTGCGTCACTGAAACACTGAGTCATAATATACCTCTACATCAATTAAATATTTTACTGAGTAACTGCAAACACTCATACATGAATGCATCGACAAAGGGACATAACACTGTGTCAATTATCAAACGAAATTCATTTTGAAAATATCACCGAAATATCTGACATCCGAGACATTACATAGAAACTTTTAGACAACATCAAAAAAGACGATTTGACGATGTTCTAAAATCTCCATATTCCCTTGCTCCGTTACGGACCTCTGTGGAATTTGTGTTGTTTTTTCCGAGTGCAAATATTCTTTTCGTAGATGAAAAGCTGACATGTGCTGAAGCCCGGGTATTTTCAAATCGTAAGAAAGTGCTGAAAATTGACTTCCCATTAGCAAAGAAAAAAAAAAAAAATAAAAAAAGTCCACGCGCATACTTTTAGACGGGGTGACCCCTGCGCATGAACTCTTGCTATAAGCCAATACAAATGCGACTTCTGCTGTGTACTTTTATTTTTTTTACTTCCGGGAAAATTTGAAGGTCGCATTTTAGGAAGTCTGTATATTCGACATGTGTGCAAAGCTACTACGTGCATAGGCAATGAGTGGAATGTTTACCCACACATTATGGATATACTAGTTGTTTTTGTTGTTATCATCGTCAGGATTTGATTTTAATGCATTATTTCTGCAGGTGTTTGTTACATGCGTCATTTCGCACATTGCAAATATATCAGGTTTTTAGAAATAATTATTAATACATATCTTTCTAATGCGAAACTTAATATTTTTCTAGTCAACTTATACAACATCTAATTAGGGAAACGCAAATTCAAACTGTATAAATTTCTAATGGTTTTTCAGTATGGATTGATAGATAATCTTCAATATTCACGTTAAGGGTGTTATGTTTAGCGAAACATTTTTTATTCTTGAGATCTCGGAAGACTCTTAACACTATTTAACACTTAACACTCGAACACACTCTAAAATTTTTGTTGTCCCCCTGTATGCTTGATTTACCAATGTTTGCCGTATGTCACTATTAGAATCTAAAATAGCAGAGTCAGGCGGTGAGTAAACCAATGTTCAATGAACAAAGTAAAAATAATGTAGTAGAGCGGTCGGTCGGTCGTTCTCAAAGAAACAAGCATGTGCAATAGAATCATGGGTAGGTACCCTAAAGTTTGACAGGGTATCACAACTAGGGGTATGTTGCTAAATACTTTCATTGAAGCGTTGCTCTAAATTAAAATAAATGTATCCGTACACTTAATTTTAGTACACAATAAATATCAGTATTACAGATAAATCATTGGCTAGACATCTTCAGTTCTGTTGTTCAGGAACTAATTCTAATCACATGTACAATTTCAAAAGTTCGATGTTAAATAAAACTGCTTAAAGATATCCAATACCCGTCTTTCACTGAAATATTTACTTCAAGTGTAGAAAATACTCATCAACTGCATTTAACTTTATTAGATATATATATTAACTGTGTATATTGAGCCACATTCATAGCGAAATGTCGTAAAATAGCACAGTCGTTTGACAGAACTACTTCCAGCTATTGTACTTGTAGTACACTTATATACTGAGTTTAGCTACAGATGCATTGTGTCCGTTTTCATACTGTTAAACAGATCAGGTGAATTTCATTGATTTTATATTAACATAAACTATATTTAGTAATTGTCCTTATTTTGAAAAGTGAAATACTTTACGATATGGTCTATAGCTTGTATCCGCTAGTATCTTTGTATGTTCGAAACTCCACATGGGATGTTGTTTTCATTATTTTCCAATATCTACATAAATCTTAAATGGAGGTCAATCATACGCTATTTCGTTCGAATGAGTCCCATCCCGAACATTGACTGCACCTAATCAAAGATCGCGTTTTTAAATAGAACAAAGAACCACTCCTTCTGTGCCTTGAATACACTTTATGACTGTCGAGTGAGATATCTAAGTTCACGCATTCCGGCCTTAAAAACTTACAACACGCTTTAATGATATAACATGCCATTATAAAAGGATTGAATGGAGTATCAAAAACAGCAAAATCTAGCTTATAATTTCAACATTCTCATATTTTCTTCTGCTATCAAAGTGGACACGCGGTCTATTCATTAAAAGTTAATTTTAAAGATAGAAGGCAGCATGTCTTGTTCATTTTGGTATAACACTTGAACCGTCTGATAATGTCTCATTAAATTCAAGTATTATGACAGATTTTTGTATCAGCCATCTGTCCAGAGAGCAAACGAGAAATCAAATAAGTCCAATCCTCCCAATTCAAGATGGCGTCTTTATATAGAAATAATTACAAAGTGGCCAAGAGTGTCGCCCTCCACTACTCGAATGTATTAATCTAAATAGCCTGTAAGAATGGAAAAATTAGAAGCATATAACGTAACTAAACTAAATCACAACTCAGTCGGTAATGAAAAAGTGAATCCTTCCTTATGCAGAACTCTATAAATGAATTCCTTGATTCAACAATGCTGAACACGCGATTTTATAGGCGTACATTACTTGACTATATTTTATGACAGGGTAAATTATTTTACTTCTGCCAAATAGTATGATCAGACGTTATTTGCTGTAAAAAGGTAAAATTTGTTTCGGGATTCCAGTTAAGTATAAAGATATAAACACCCAACTTGCAAAAAAGGTATGTATGAATATGATATGATGTGAAATTGATCAAGCAGTATAATCATTTTATGCAGATATATATAAAAAGTCTCAGGTATTTATACTTAAAAATGTCAATTCGGCTTAGACATTCAAGTATATATTTGTTTTAAATTTTATATTGAAGTTTTAAAACAGTTACGTTGATTTGTAATAACGATACTTCTACTTCTTGTAGGAAGAAAAATACCACAGGAACAAACTAAATGTCTCAATATTGTACGTCCAAATCAAAATATTAAAATATTTAGAGGCTGATTTCTGCAAGCTTCGTTTAGGCGGGTGGGGTGGGCTAAGACACAAATATGATATTTGAAACGACGCATTTCGTGGGATGTATTTTCGTTATGGCGTGTTGTCAAATATTATCTTTCCGCTCTGGCGTCCGGTGTAACATGCCGAAATTTGTGAAAACTCGATTTTGCTGAGAGACTCCCAAAGGCGGACAAAGCCGTTTAGTTATTGAATGCATCCGAAGAGTATGAGTAACATGTGCTCAATGTGTACGATATGTTCTGAATATATTTAGTTTTTAATGTTTTGCAAGCCACAGAAGTTGTGAATTATTCTTAGTTGTCGAAACAAAACTACTTGACTATGTGTTTGGCCAACACCGAACCATAGATAAAACCTATAAAATAGAGTTTTATATGATTTATGGAAATAAAAAGGTTGGTATTCTTAAAGCATCTGTTCACCATGGCAAAACCCTCAAAGGTGGCCTAAGTATAAACAGTGGAACAGATCTTAAATATTGCTCACGGATTGCTTGGCCTATACTTGTATTTAGAATCGCTAAAATAGACTTTGACCTAATGATGTTCATGACTAAAATACAATGTTTTAAAACGAAAAATCGGTTGTTATCTTAGTGATATGAATGATTCCTAGTATATCATCTCATGTCCCTTTATTTCAGTGATCCAAAGAAACTGATGGGCGTTGGTCTGGTTGTCCATATGTATTACAGTGTAATAAGGTTATGTCAATTAAATGATGCTCACGATTAAGTTCAGTATTAAAAGCATACTGTTTCAAAAATATATAATCCTTTTTTAGTCAAACCGGTGAGCTCGCAGTTAAATTTACACGCCGCGAGTGGCCTATTTAAAGCTTGGATTTTGATCCACTTCCAGACATAACACAATTTTTGCAGAAACTATTTTCTATACTTTACATGCATTTCCAAAATGCCATTCAGTAGAGTGCTTTATTATAGTGTTTAAACATCCAGTCAAACAAGTATATAGGTACGAAGGTAGTAATTCGTCGAATTAAGCCCATATCGGTATATTGTGTCTTAGTAAAGGTCACTTTTATGTCAATATAAGCTTTATCTATGCCTGACTGTAACAAATATATTTTTTAAGCTTCGTTATATGCTTCCACAGTTGTGATAAAACGAAAGTGAAAGGAGGTATTTCTTGATGTTTACCTTTCATGCCCATGACGCTATAGTCAACCCCCTATCATCTGGTTTTTTGGATTGCCTAAAGACAGACTTTGAAGACAAGGATAGTTTCACAAGAATTGAAGGATTTGAAATGCTGATAAAACATGTTATAAATACAGTGTTGCAGAACTTGTGTCGAACCCACAGAGGCAAGTGATTAAATGTCAGTGACTTTAACAATTTGGCCGCGGAGGCCGCCAATCCCTTGCTTGGAGCCATAGTGACATTATCAGGTTTTTGTTCACATGTCTGCCACGTTGTTAAAAGTAAACCGTAATGAGGCAAACACTGTTTAATTTTCAACATTGTTTGGAGCATGAAAAAATACATAATTCAAACCAGTTTAACATTAAAACATCATATTTTAGGGTATATAATATAGAGTATGTTGTGTGATGAGAATCAATTAGTATCATTAAATTGATTCTTGACCATGTGATCAGGTAATCAATTTATTATTTTACAAGCAACATAAAGGTATCACTTTCTTCCTTCTTATATATTTTAAATTCTAAGTAAATGAAGTACTTTGCAAACGAAGAGAAATATATAGATTAGAAAGTACAA